>NW_020671562.1:0-4732 GCF_002925995.2 Terrapene triunguis | reverse complement strand
GGAGGAATAAAACGTAGTTTTAAAATTAATATGTAATCACGGTGTTTGGAGTTTTGTATTCTTCTGAATAGCACAATGCATAATAATACATGACATTTAGAATTCACTGTATACATTAGTTATTTGTTATTAATGGTAGAGGAATTCAAGCTTCGCTGAAGGTTGTTGATGTAGGGGCACCTACAGAGAACAAACTAGTATAATTTACCATTTCTGTGGTAATTTGTGTATTGTCTACTGCCTCACAACTGCTAGAATTAAAAGAATGGAGCATCAATCATGGTTTATTTCTGCAAACGCTGCACTTGTTATGCTTATACAAAGCACACGGGATCTTTATAGAGGAAGGTAAATACACAGCATTTATTGAGAATACCACAGTTAGCATATGCTTTCTAGACACACACACACACAGTCCTGCAGTGATGTTTATAGTTACCAGTCCAGAGTCTGGATCAATCTAGTGGCCAGCCAGATTGGTCGCAGAGGGGAGCGGGGTTCTATCGGTCGCGATCCGATGCTCCTGGAGTGTGGCAAGACGAACCCAAAGTCCTATGGCAAAGCACCCTGTTCTTATAGGTTTTCTTCTCTGTTGAAGCCTATGGATTTTGCTGTGTCACTTTGTGACCGGTTACTTCTTAATTGGTGTAAACATTCCAATACACCTCCGAGAGGGTCATCCTGTCCTTTGTTTCCGATTTAATCAATTGTCTTTAGGGGTGCCAGCCTTTACCTCAGGGTCGTCAATCTGCCCTTCATTATGGATGCGCGTTGATGATTCTTTGATGTTCTTTAAGTTTCTTCACTCCTCCTTCCTTGACTCTGGCTATAACAATGGCCTTCACACCTTATCTTTTCCTGATGCATACATTCCTCATTCACACAAACAGATTGAGAATACAAACAGTAGTATTTTATATTGAGCAAAAGGGCATTGCAAATTAAACCTTGCTAAGTTTTACAATCAATAACCAAGACAATTTACATTGAGACCCAGGCCTTCAATGTTCCTCTAATCTACTTAACATAGACACAATAGAGAATCCTGTCTCTTACTTCCTAATTTGTAATACATATAGGAAACCATAGTAGCTTTATAACTTATTCTAAAACAAAAGGATGACCATAATTAGTCATAAGGATTGTTCTGGTCTGTCATTCCTTTCTGCTATTCAAAAAGGGTGGCTGACAAGATGAAATCAAATCATACATTAATTCTCATAGTACATTATAAAATCCAGCTCCTACATATCCCCCTTTTGACACTAAGATTATTAATCGCCAGTGTCACTTCTTATTTAGTCCGCGTAATAGAAAATACTGGGAGGTGATTTGGGCCTGTGGCTTTAGCTTTGCATACATTTGTTTTATCCCACAGCACATTCCAAACATTTTAATTAAACACATATAATTTAAAACCAAAAACAATTAGGGTTAGTAACATTAGTATGCCAGTAGTTGTGGGAGACCATCCAGAAAATATGTCATACCAATGGTAAGCTGTTATGTCTTTCTGCAGTGGCAATGCTTAACATGTTTCCATTTGCATGTATTATATGAATGGTTCGGTTTCCCACATTGCCTTTTTGTTTTTTCTTGGAACTATGTTACCTTTTAACAGATGATTGGTAACTTTCTGCCATTCAATGCCAAGATTGAGAGAGAACTCAGCTAAATCAGTGCTTACAGTAAGCTGAGACTTTTTTGGTTGTGGCAAATAGTAAATGTGATTATTGGTAAACACAGTACTTACATTACATTTACATTTGTCTATTGGAAGGTGGCTAACACTTCCGTTCTTTTAAAACACTTTTTTCCAAGAATTAACACATACACACTGCCCATTATACAGTACTTTGGTCTTATTATCCATTTTATTCCATATACAGGATTTTAGTGAAATGTCTTTACTGCAGGACTTTGGAGCAACAGGCATGGATAAGCATACCCACTTTTGAGGAGTTCACTTGGTACAACCTCTAGTGTCCAATAGTTTTTCTCCCTCCCCAGCCCACTGGCTCGAGGCCTGAGGCAGCCAGAATTATCCCATGTGCAATATGGGGAGTGAGCTAACTTTCCATATCTTTGCTTCCAGAGCCTGTTGGTGTGCAATTTTAACAATTTTTCCACTTAAATTTAGTCTCACCGTACTGGAGACATACTGCATTCATTTATATTGATAGGTATCAAACAATGATCTTTTTTTTTTTTTTTTTTGCTTTAACAAGTGTATCAAAACCTTAGTGTTTCCTGATATTACCCAAAACATTTTGTGTTTCAAGGTGGACAAAGCAAGTATCTGCATTTCAGTACATTCCATAGCTATAGCAGTATGGTTTTTTCACTTTTATTTGTTTCTGTATTAGGTTGTCCTGTAGCTGGTATCAGCTTTTTCTGATTTTCTGAAAGACAAAAATAACATTTTTCTACCCCTTTTGGGGTGGCATTGATTATTGCTTAAAATATTTCCTTCTTTTACAAATACCCTTGCTGATTGCAGGCAAAACAAGAGGAATTACCTCCATATTTTCCTGTATTTTTGTTCTATAGGCAGGCCAGGTTTCAATGGCTTCTATCTTTTAAGAATTATGGGGAAATTATCCCACTGTTCAGTCATTAAATCCATGAGGTGGTGTACCTCAGTTTCTCCTCTACAGCAGACCAAGTTTACAGTGTCTTTCCTGCTGTGTTAAGCTTTAAGTTTGTTCACAGGTAATAGCTGAGAAGCATCATTGCCATAAAGGATTTTTTTTTTCAAAAATCTTACACACTATACATTGTTACGGGGTACTTATTAACATTAAATTTATTTCAATTAAAGGTATCTTGTTATACCATGCCTTTTATTTAGACAATTTGTTTGCTGACCAGGTATGTTCTTTATCTGCAACTTCTTTGTGCTGGTAGTTCTCTTCTTCCTTTATCAGTTAGGTAATTTGCATCAACACAGGCTTGGCTTTTGAGCTCTCTGAATGAGGGAGCAGCATATGAGCATGAATGCATCTGAGCAGGGTAAGGTTGCATTGATAAAGGCCAGAGAAAAGGATGTTGCAGTAGTTGAGACACCAGATGAGAACTTGGATGAAAATTGTAGCTGTATGGATGGAAGGGAAAGGCTATATCTTAGGCATGTTATACAGAAAGAATATGCAAGATTTTGACATGGCCTGGATGTACAGGCCTAGAGAGAGAATGAGGGTAAGTACTAGTTCTGGAACTTTGGTTAGGAAGAAGTCAGTCATGTTTCTGAGTGTGGTTTCAGTGGCATGCAAGGGGTGGAAGCTGGATTGGAAAGGATCTAGTATGGAATTGGAGGAGAGGAACTCTAGACAGCAATTATAAAGAATGTATTCAGTGAGCTTTGAGAGGAAAGGGAGATGGGGCAGTAGATGGAGAAGCATCTTCAGGGCTGATCTGGGACCCATATTTAGTCACTGGAACATGGAGTCTTAACTACAACAGTTGTTAAATAGCTACAAGTTTTGCTCTCGCATTCTCACTAGAAACAACTTTTTACAGACGTGTGGACACACCCACCATCCCTTACTTTCATTGATTACATTCAACTATCAGGTCAAATTTTCGAAGGAGTATCAACTCAGACACTGAAATTATGCAGCTAGTCATAGATGTGTTTTAAAAGATGTGCATGCACACTTTTGCACGCCTTGAACTTAAATGCGCAAATCTCTGATGTGTTCCAGCCAAGGCTAAATGCATGCATACCTATATGCATATGTAACACTGACAGACCCCGGCTGTTGGTGGGCGGGATTGAACCTGGGCCTTCTGGAGCTAAATGCATGAGACTCTACTGTATGAGCCTCAAGCTATGTGGCTCTTAGCTAAGGCTGTAGCAGACTCATTAATCTCTAAGTGGCCTCAGTGCCCCTAGAGGGGACAGAATACCACACCCAGGAGGTGTGTGGATTACATTTAAAAAAAAAAAGTGATTTGTAACCCAACACCAGCCAAAGCTGATCACTTGGAGCTACACAGCTCCTGTCTGCTAGATCCCTATGCAGAATAGGTGTGTTCAGATAAATACAGTTTGCTCCTGAAGTCTCTCCCCCTCCCCAACTAGCTGTCAGGGGAGAGTTCATTCAGACCCTGCTTACATCTCCTCCCCTCAGCCAAGAATTTGCCGTCCCAGCAAATCACGCTCCAGATTATACCAACTGCATGTGTTCTCCTCAGAGGGTCTGAGGAAACCGACTATGGCTGCCACAAGCCTGTGAGCTAAGTGTATCACTTCTTCACTAACCACCCCGGGCACATTGTAAGTTAGTCTGTTTACTGGCCTTATAACCCTGTCGCGCCTATTGATAATGGGCATGGCAGGGGCAGAGGGGACTTCTTCATGGGCTAGGAATGGTGAGGGTTTCCTTGAGGGTACCCCCGCCACTGGGAGAGGCCCCTGTATCTCTTGCTCAGGTACTGGCAGAACCGTCCCTTGGGTAGGGTGAATAGGGTGACCACTCTGGGCCCCGCGCTTTGCGGGGCCCCACGGGCCGGTGAGATTGGCCAGCACAGTCAGTCCCGGAAAACATAGGCACGAGATCTAAGGACGCGGGGGTGCTGCAGAACCACCGGGCTCCCGGATGCCAGCTCTGCGTGCCCGGGGTACCGGCTTCCAGCTCCACACGCCCGGGGCTCTACCTAGCTGCTGATTCAGAGCGGGGCCTCCAAGCCACTGGGGCTGATTTGTCCCTGGCCCTGCACCCCCCCCCCC
>NW_020671561.1:0-5765 GCF_002925995.2 Terrapene triunguis | reverse complement strand
TGAGTCTAATAATGACACTAGGTTGCAATTAAGCCAAAAATTTATGGCAATATTCTCTGTCTAGATCCTGATGGTAATAATTCAGTTTTAGCATTCAACTTCCCTGCACTGTTAGCAGTGGGTGACATATACACACACACAAAAGTAGAACTGAAATTAAGTACTACTCTGAATGACCGAAAGGAGACTTTTGCCCTATTTGGCAACCTTTATATTGACACATGGACTTAGAAGGAAAATATTAGCACTTCATTTTATTTGCACTGTGTAAAATAAGGTTCATGGGAAATTTAGCAACGTAGTTAGACTAGTATATCTCCCTGTGTGGACACCAGCAGGAGTTATATCAGTATAATTATGCTACTCGTACCATTTCCCCACATAAGTGAGTTCTAAAAAAGAGAGAATAGGGAAAGGAACCTCCAGTTGTGAGAGAAAATGAACCTTTAATATTTGGAATTTGGCTTTTTACAGAAGATATTGATGTCGGCCTGTTGTGGGACTCTTCTGTCAGTGATCATAGGTTATAGCACATACATAAGCATTGCAAGCTTTTATTAGATTATCAAGAAATGCAGGGGAAACAGGGACATATCAAAACATTAGAACATGAAGACCATGTTGGAATGAATGGACCAGACTGAGCCCTCATTAGGCAAGGATGAATATAGCCCCCAGCGTCTATTAAAAATGAACTTCCTTGACCTTTTACCTTATTTGTTTACTACTAATGGAGTCACCAAGGAGAGAGCTTTAGTAGGTTGTGTGTACCAAATTACTGAGCTAATGAAAACTTGCTTAGCAACTTTTTATGAGAAAATTATATTTCCCGTGGGGATCAACCCACCAGCTGATTTCACTTTTCTCCAACTTGTGACCTTCTGTACAGTGCAATTCTTCAGGGAAATGCACAGGCAGCTTCAGCTGTGTTTATTGAGGACTGATGATAGAAATAGCAAGTTAAGTCAACTCTTGTTATCTCAAAGAGTAACAGGTTCTAGTGGTTTTCTTAAACCTAAAGTGCTTTAAAAAGGGATTTTCATATTGCGGCAAATTCAAGAAGAGAGATTTATACATAAAGTAAGTTTATTTGATGAGTTATTTTCTCAGTCCCCTTTGCTAGTGTTATTTCATATATCAGGCTTGGATAAGACTGAAATGAACACCTCACAGGCCAGCTCCTTCTTACACATTATGGTTGTGGTGAAGTCACACCATAATCTTATTGTTGTGACATCACATTTTGTTACAATGGGATGGATGTGATATCAGGAATTCAAAATTATGAGGTCGCTGTAGGACATAGAGGACAAGCTCAGTTGGGAAAGAGCAATTCCTTTTCCAGATGAGATACAAACCTCTCAGTAAATTGATAAATGACGCAAAAAATGGTGGGAAAACAAGTTAATACATTTATGTTCTAAATCTAGGTTTGTTAGCATAAGCCATGTGGCCAAAAGCTCCAGAGGGGAAAGGGCTCTCTGCTCCCTCTATTGGTGAAAAGAGAAAAGTCCTGATAAAGAGAGCTTCATTTGCATAGGCTATCTACCCACAATCCTGCTAGTGACACTTGGGGAGTCACCATAACTAGACATGAACTTGGATTTTGGGGGCAGTGGGCTCCCAAAGCAGCTTGGAGAGGGGAAGGGGATTTTATCTTGTGAGAAAGAGCTGGCTTGTACACAGTCTTGAAGTATTTGTGGGAGGGAGTTGTTCTGCCTGTTAACAGTCCCTAGAGAAGGAACACAGTTTTCCGGGTTGGGGCTTGGGCCAGTTTACTTATTTGTCAAGAAGATCCCCAAATACACTGAATACAGATCTTCTTGCTGTCATTAACAGCTTGGAGGGAGGGTTACTTTAGGTGCAGTGGAGTGGATGGTGCTTTCCAGACAAGTTTGAAAACAAGGTCTCTCTTCTGAGAGCTTTATAATTTAGGACCTAATTTTGTAAGTTTCTGTATGCTCTAATTATCCATGGAAATTAATGGGAGTTCAGGGCACTCAGCACATCACAGGATTGGCCTCTACCTTATACAGGTAACAGAAAGCTTGATCCTGCTCTCAACTTTAGTTAATGAGAGCAGGATCAAGCCATAATAAGAAAGGGCAACAGACCACAGAGGTACAACACAGAGAAAGAGGCAGAAAAAAAATGCATATTTGATATCAGCTGTATGTTGGAAATTTGTTTGTATTAAAGTCCCACATTAAGGTTACTCATTTTCAACTTACCTGTTTGCTGACACTGTACTTAATTTGATTCCCTGTGCAATGTAACAGGCTGCAACTTTCACTGATGTCCCTGAATTTAATACTGTTCATCATCTAGCACCATAGATGTACTAATATTTCACAAGCCACTTGGTTCCTTCTCTTGGTTTTCTCTCCCTATGTATGGTCCAATTAAACAACACTTGTGCTTTATGGATCTTTCAGTTTCAGTGTATTTCAAACGGACATAAAAATAGCACCTGAACGTGAGATAGACTCTTCATTTTTTTAACAATCCACTACTGTCAGTATTGAGATAACACACACACACACACTACAGCAGCCACAAAGACTTACGTGATTTACTTAAGCAATCTGGGTTTAAATTCTGGGCCATATTGTGTGTGTGTGTGTGTGAGAGCGACAGATTCCCATTCTTGTCAATTTAAAATTAATTATATTGTAATCTACCCCAAGATCTAACCTGCATAAGAGCGGGAGCAGAGAATCAGGGAGTTGTATGGGGGTCCCTTCTTCCCCAGCCCCCCCACTTTGGAGCATTGCACTGCAGAGAATCTGGCCCAGATAGCTATATCAATTTAACCTCTTCTGGGCTGTGGTATTTGTCTTATGTCAGGAATACATGGATATTCATTTTGTTCCTGATAGTGGCTGGCCTTCTGATTAACTAATTAAATGGCGAGGACTACTAAAGATGATGAAAACCTGGATCTGTCTCAAATGAGAGAATAGGTACTGAACTATTTCCAATATCTCTGGTGGAGCTTGAACAGTTTAGGTTTGCTTTGCTTAAGGTCCATCCAAAGTTGGTTGATCTGGTACATAAGAGGCATTTGGTATGCATTGTGAATGTGGTCTCATTAAAGTTGCCTTGTGGTTTGTTAAGGTATTTTCCTTTATAAAGGAAACAGCCATATTAGTCTGCCAGACTAACAAGAGACAACATGGGGAAGGATTTAGAGTGAGTGTAGGGTATATGTAAAAAACTGCAGCTTGGCATAAAGTAGGTACCTTCTCTCAACCTTTATCATGGGAGCACAGAGACATGGCTTGAAGTCCATATTCGATCTTTAACCAGGCAAAACTTCCACTCGAGTTAATGGCATTTTGGCTATTTGGAGCCTGAGTATAAAGACTACAAGATTTAGCTTATAGTGAATCAGTGTTATCTGGCTAGGTTTGTAACATCTCATTTGGAGATCTTTAAATTAACTCAGTGGAACCAGTGTAGGACATTTTCCTACAAAGGGAACATATGTAAATCACACAGAACTGGGCTTAGCTTGAATCAGATCTTTGTTGTTCCCAACACAACATACTCCACTATGCATTCTCTACACATGGTTTTAATGCTCATCTGCTCCCAGACATTTGTCACTAGCTTTGCATACCAAAAAGTCAGGGTCACTTCCGGATGATGAGCATTGCTCACTGCTGACTTATCAACGTTTAATAAATATCAGATGAGACATGCTGTGCCTTGTTTCATTTGACACACTTTTCTTTTTCCTGACTTATTTTAATATGAGCTTTGTTTTTCCTATCTCTCTGTTGGGAAGACAGCTGGCCAAACAGACAGCAAGTCAGTACAAAGAGATCCTGCTGGCTCACATGTTTTGGGGACCTCCATCTCTGTGAACCAAGATCGTCACAATAAACATGCATGAGAGACATCCCCCTGTTACCAGCCTTTGTAGTATTTGTTTTTATAGCATTACATTCTAGTGACTGGGAACTTTGTTTTCCTGCAGGGGGTATCCATCTGCAGACTCCTTTTGTGCTACAGATAAGGCAGGTTTTTTTTAATTACAGAAGGCTAAATGCATATTCCCTTTGCGAGTATGCAGATACCTTATCAAAAGCCAGATGCCTCAAACATATTCTGTTTCAAGGACCATAATTTCAAATGTTTGAGTGTAACATGTATACTGTACAGATTTTCCTGCCAAATACTTCTTTTGAAATATTTTCCATTGAGCTCTCTTCTTGGCTCTTGCTTCAGGAACTTAGGTGGCCTCATAAAATCTGTGCTATAATGTAGAGTTGTGATGAAGACACAAGGTTCCCTACATAACCATGACAAAAAAGCATTGGTAAGATAACTGAAATATTGGAAGAATGTAGTAGTGCAGGAAGCCAAAGTCAATGCACTATTTAGGAAAATTCCTTTCCAGTGTGATTCAATATTGATACAACATCTCTTGTAGCGTGCAAGGAAGGCTTCAAGTGTAGTTTACAGGCACCTTTACAAAACATTATCTAGAATCATGGATAACTAGAGTCATGCACCTAAATCCATATTTAGTCTAATTTTAAAGAGGCTCAGTACAAGCAATTCCCATATAATAAACACGGAGAAGCAGATTTTTAAATATATTTAGTTGCCAAAAGAGGCAGATAGGCACCTAGTGGGACTGTCAGAAGCACCTAAATGTCTAACTTCCTACTGCCAAGGGGAGTTAGATGCCTTAGCGCTTTTGAAAACCCCACAAAGCATCTATCTGCACATTTATACATCTAAATACATTTAAAAATCTGATCCTAAGTAACTAAAATCAGGGACCCAAGTTTGAAAATTTTAGCTGGTGTACTTGACAAGTAAAATCATGATGCTCTAGCGTTAAAGACTGATAAATCTTGATAAATACCTTTAAGCATTAGGAAGGCGGTTTAATATCAACGGGGCATAAAGAGGCAATTTTCAGACTTTGGGTCCTACATTTAGGCATCCAGATACGCATTTGGGTGTTTGTATTGACATCCCAGACACCTAAAATAAGTATCTGACTGCCTGAGTGACAATTTGAGCACTGAAGGGGAACAATTAGGTGCTCAGACATGAAAACTGGGCTCAAAATATTTAATATTTGGATCTGCTGGAGTATTAAGGGAACAAAGGGCATATTGCATTAGTATGTTCTATGCTCAGGTTACCAATGTTAACCTTCAGTAAAGCTTGGAGATTGTAGAATCCAGGCAACCACAAAGTTTTAGCTGAGATTTGCAACTTTTTCCTTCATGTGGTTTTTATAGGTTATTAACCTACTGCTTCATGGTATGAATCCATATAATCCCAAGTGAATAGTTAGGTTATAAATAGCAAAAACGATGATTCAGATAAATTCTGATAGTTAACATACCTTAGAAAGCAAAAAGTCTGTAAAACATTTAAATCACTGATTTTCTAAAGTTTACAAATGACAAACATAGGCTGATTTTTGTTGATTTTTTCAGGAACATCCTCTCTCCGTGTTATTTTAGAGGTTGATTCTGCATCATAAAGGCTACAGTGGGCATTGAGGGTGCTCAGCAATCACAGGATCAGGCCCTTAGACTATGGTTAATAAGTACTATATAATTTAGGGCCAGATTCTGCCACCCTTACTCAAGCTGAGTAGTACCTTACTCCACAATTCTTCCCTTTGATTCCATAGGGCTCCTCAGAGAGTAAGGTACTGCTCAGAGAGAATAAGGTTGGGAAAATCATGTTGGCCCTTAGTTTATATATTAAACACACAAAACCTATTCTTAAAA
>NW_020671560.1:0-9950 GCF_002925995.2 Terrapene triunguis | reverse complement strand
AGGGGTCTGCCAGCCATGCCTGGCTCTGGCTTCCTGCCTCCGACCTGTCTGAGGGTGGGGAAGGGGGAGGTGTGGAGCTGTCCCCCGGACTGCCATGCACTTGTGTTGCAGTTTGGGGTGGGCAATGCCCTCCATGTCCCCAACTCTTCCCATGGGCTCAGGGCTTCTGCCCCACAGGGAGCACCAAGGTTCAGGCTCCAGGCTTCAGCCCTGTGGATGGTGCCAGGAATTGGGGGCTTCAGCCCCATGGGGATGCCAGGGATCGGGGCTTCAGCCCTGCGGCCCCCTTGAAAGGGCTCGCAGACCCCTGGGGGGGCCGCAGACCCCCGGTTGAGAACTGCTGTTCTAGTCCATTACTGAAGTTAAAAAAGGAAAAGTAAAGGTGCAGTACAATTTACAATGAAAATGGCATTCACAAAACAGAATGGAATCTGCAGACTAATATAGACATATGTAGACATGCACTAATTTGTCACAGACCACAAAAAAATTTAAGAGACCTAAGGTGACAGACAGCCAATATATCCATTTAAATAATTACCTCCCTGGTAAACTTTCTATATTATAGGTGCAGACACTAAGATAAAGCCAGGGGTGTGACATTAATGTATGATTGGATAATGTAAGTATGTAATCAACCACAAAATGTCACGGGAAAGTAAAATAGTGTTAACAAGCAGGGTTTAAAAGCTTAGCTTTGAGAGAAAGAGAAACTTGGAACACAGGGACGCTTGCAAGCCTGTTCTCCAGATTGGCAATGTATTAACCTTTTCCTTTCTGTGTTGTGCTGTCTTGTCTCGTCTAACAAACACCAATTTAGCTTGGCTACTGATCAGTGAAATGTCAGATAATCTAAATCGAGCCCTAACACACTGTACAAAATTCATACCACTACAGGATTATGAAGTATTAGTATTGTCTAGCAGTGCTTGGAACTTTATAGAATTAAGTCATTTAATCCCTTTTCATAGGCCATTAAAGAAGAAAAGATATTTCAAAGTAGCAACTTGGTGAACAGCCAATTCAGGACTCATTAAGCCATTCTTTTAGCAGTGCAATAAGAATTTAATCCATTAATGTTACAAAACAAAATAATCTAATTAACAAAAAATTTAAGCCACCCACATGGGCTTCATATCCCAGTAGACTAAAACATTAAACCCATGTAACTACCGAAATCAGTTTCTTTCCTGATGCTGATGACTAGAACAGCAATAAAATCTGGTGACTTCATACATGGAATAAGAAGACATACATGTCAGTCAGGCTTCGCAGTGGGGCATTATGACCCAGGGATTTCTTGGAACTCACTGGCAGAGGGCACAGGGGTGCATAGGGTTGCAGGGATCCCCCAAGTCTGGTCTCTACCATAAATGTTCATCAAAGAATGTCACATAAGGTCCCTACTGAAAGCTTTTGTGTCACACAGATCATCACAACTACTGAAAAATGTATGTACGGATAATATTTAAGGAGTTATGCATATATACTAAAAATTATGCTCTTAAGATCTGAGAGTTGGGGGTCACCAGAACATGATAAAGAAGTTTCTTTCAGGCAAGAGACCCTTATCTACCTGTCTGACTATACGTAAATTGAGTATTGTATACTGCACAATAAATGCCAATTTACAGTCTAAGCAAAATGCTAATCAAGTGATTGGAAAGTCTCCAGGGGAGATTCTATACAGGAGTAAAGAAGCAGTAAGGGGGATTCTGTTTACAAGTGAATCCAATGGATGTTTGGAACTACATTTGGGGTGCAAAGGCACATGCAAGTATCTTCATGCAGAGGACAAGCTGCCAACTGGCTTGTCTTATGAATGGAGGATCACACCTAGTCTGGCTGTTTAATTTTGGGAGAAAAGCTAACTTTTATTAGACAGGAGAGTGTCTCGTTAGTTAAGTTCAGGCTCTAAAGAGCATGTTATGATTTTATTTTATATATAACCACTTGTTCTTCTCAAGTCCCTGTTCTTTGTTAAACTAACTTTGACTTGTTTTCACTATAAACAAATCTTAGGTCTTGTCTACACCCAAGGCTGTGTCTAGGACACGTGTATCTACATGCTGCAGTGAAAGGCAGGCTGCGTCCATACTCAATGTAGTGTGCAGCTAAGTGCGGCTGTGAAAGGCTCTGGCAATGGGGAGGCAACGGGGAAAGACTCTGGCTACAGGGAGTGTCTAGTGGAACAGGGGCTGAAACTTCAGAGTGCTGGGAGTTGGAGTGTGCCTATCGCTTACCTGCAGAGGGACAGCAGAGCCTGCATAGGCTGGGAGGGGAGTGCTTGTGTTCCCTGTGGCTGGTGATGTCAGGGAGTAGACTCCGGGCAGGCACAGACAATGTTTCCTCATGTTAATGGCAGGGAATAGCAAGGTGCCTCACAACCCTGAGTATCCCTGGAAAATGTCACAAGCGTTCCTCATCTGCATGGCATTGGGGGCAGACTAGATCTTTGCTCTGGATTAGGACTGCCTCTCAGGAAGAACTCTCCAGAAAAAGATATTACTCATCCTGTGCTATAACTAGTCCCTCGAGATATGTCCCCCTATGGGTGCTCCAATTCAGGTGTGCATAAGCCCCACACACCTACAACTGGAGATTTTCATTAGTAGTGTCTGTTTGACCTGTGCATGCACCCTACACCTAAACTAGGTCAGGCTGCATGAGTGAACTGCCCTCAGTTCCTTCTCCATTTCTGAATCCCACAAGGAAACCCCAAAGCAGAGGTAAAGGAGGTGGATAGTGGAGCACACCTAAGGACACATATTTAGAAGAATTACAATTACTGTACAAGGTGAGTAAGTCTCTCTCATCTTTGAGTAGCGTTCTTGTAGGTGCTCCACTTCAGGTGACTCCCAAGCAGTATCCCTGTAGGGAGGAGGAAGCTCCAGAATCAAGTCCAGAAGTGAAGAAAGAACTACACTGCTAACTGCCACATCAAATCAAGAAACACTGACCAGGGCATAGTGCCTGGAGAAGGTAAATACTGAGGACCCTGTAGTGGCTCTGCAGATCTCAGATGCTGGGACATTTTTAATTAAAGCCACTGATGTGGACAGCACTATAACATACAATGACTTCCAGTAATTGACAGTCATTGCGTAGAAATAGCAGATCCCTTAAATCTGTGTACAGTCAAAACAAAACAGTCTAGGAGGCTTTTGAAATGCTTTAGTTCTATCCAGGCTAATGCCCTTCTGGCATCTAGAGTATGGAAAGAAGTCCCCAGGTTAGAATTATGTGGTTTCAGAAAGAAAACAGGTAAATAAATAATCTGATTCAGATTCAACTCAGACCACATCTTAGGCAGGAACTTGAGTTGCGGATGTAAGGAACCCAGTCCTTGTAGAATACTGTGAAGATGGTCTGACATTAAGGCCTCACTTTCTCCGACTCTTTGGAAAGATGTAATGGCTACCAAGAAGGCTGTGTTCATAGACAAGTTCAGTAATGAGCATGTTGCCATTGGTTCAAAAGGAGGTTTCATGAGACATTTGAGAACTAAACTGAAATCTCAAACTGGAGTGGGGGCAGGAAAAGGTCCCCTTGACCTTTAATGAAACTTAAAGTTGTAGGATGAGCAAACCCTCAATTGTGGAATGAAAAGTTCTTATAGCAACCAAATGAACCTCGAGGGAACTGTTTGATAATCCTGTTTTGTTTAATTGCAACAGGTAATCTAGAACACATGAAGCAAGGAAGATTCAAGAACGATTTCCTGGAGTTCACACCAGTGATCAAATCTTCTCCACTTCTGAAGGTATTTCCAGTAGAATCTTTCAAGCTATTTAGTAATATCTGTTGTATTTCTGCAGAACAGGCTGACACTAACCCCATGAACCATCGAAGAGCCATGCCTCAAGACAGAGCATTCCTAGATTGGGATGCATCAATCAACCACCACCCTGGGAGAAAAGTTGAGGAGTGATGGGAAGATATATTTCTCTGTCTAGCAAGACAAGTGAAACAGATAAGGAAACCATGCTTGTCTCAACCACGTCGGGACTATTAGGATAATCTGGATCTTCTCCTGTCTGATTTTGTTCACCACCCTGAGTATGAGAGGTATTGGGGGAAATGCGTAGAACAGCTTCTTCATCCAAGGTAGGAGGAAGGCATCCCCCAACTAATTGCAACCTAGATCCCCTCTTGAACATAACAGATTATACTTTTTGTTTGTGGCTGTGCTGAAGCAGTCCAGTTCTGGAAAGCCCCAAATCTGAACTATGCCATCGAGAAAAAAATAGCCTTGAAAAAAATATCTTTTGAGAATATTAGCTGTGACATTTTGCATGCCAGGAAAAGAAATTGCTGAAATTCATATGTGATGTTTTATGCATCAGTTTCATAACTTTATTGCTTTGGCACACAAAGAGGAATCTCATGCCTCCCTGATGATTAATATAAAACATGCAAGTCACATTGTCTGTCATTACTCTGATAGACTTGTCCCTGACGAGAGGCAGAAAATGAAGGCAGGCATTTCTGACTGCCCTCAGCTCCAATAGGTTCTTGTGAAGACTAGTTTCTTGAGGTGATCATTTGCCCCCTACTGTATGAGAACTGAGGTATGCCACTCACACCAACAGGGGTACATCTGTTATTACAGTTACCGACAGTTTTGTCCAGGGATCCCAATATGGGCATTGAGAACCATATGGAGGAGGGTGTGGTATCCAAGGTTGTTTCTATCAAGCATAATGTGTTCCTCTGAAGTCCTCCCTGTCTCTTCAAGGAAAAGGGTTCTTGTATGGATAAGTCAGAGAACCCTGGACAGATATCGATCATTCTCTTCCTCCTCTAATGAAGGAACTCCAGCCAAAAGGGTGAATCAGGCGATACCAGTGATGTGTGGGGATACAGAGACCAAGTGCTTCTTTCTTGGTGCCAAGAGGCATTCGGTAGTTGCAAGCCGTGGAGACTTTGGTTCAGCAGTCACAGATCAATCCTTCGGGTACCTAAAGCCTTACGGCACTGAGTAAAGCTGCGGTACTGATGGGACAGTCTGCTTGTTCCTACTGGACAGTACTGAGGTTTTTGAGCTTTCCAAAGTAGGTGCTGACATAGAAAGAGGCTTAGACTTATGTGGTACTGAAGAGCTCATTAGGGGAGGTACCAGAAGAGGAGCTATGTCAAATGGTGCTGCTCTTTTGAGTTTGTTCTATTCATTTCTTCCAGAGGGTACTGAAGTCTTTGTGGAGCCATGCTTTTTCTTAGAGCCATGGGCTTTCCCATCCCCGTCAGTACTGGAGGAGCCCTTAGACTCTACAGTAATGAGCCTTGAGGTTGAAGCTTCCAAGGCTATTGACCTACTTGGAGAGTGAGGTCTTTTCAAAGTGGATTTCTATGAGAAGAGTCAGAGCTGCACTTCTTGGGACTTTTAGAGTAGGTTTCTAGAGCCTTTCCCTTTCAAGGGGAGTGCTGAGCTGAAGTCAAAGGAGCACTAGATACAGCCAGAGACCGTTGTACATGGGGGATTCTCCTGACTTGGCTCCTGAAGTGGGCCAAAGGGAGCCTCTCCATCATCACAGGTTTCAGAGTAGCAGCCGTGTTAGTCTGTATCCGCAAAAAGTACAGGAGTACTTGTGGCACCTTAGAGACTAACAAATTTATTTGAGCATAAGCTTTCGTGGGCTAAAACCCACTTCATCGGATGCATGCAGTGGAAAATACAGTAGGAAGATAGATATAGATAGATAGAGATATAGATAGAGATAGATATATATATCTATATCTCTATACAGAAAACATGAAACAATAGGAGATGGGCTACTGCACCCTTCATCGGTACAACAGTCTTGTTGATGTGTTGGTGAATTTGTAACTTGTCCTGGGACAACACGTGAGTTATACTGAAACACCCATTTTCTGAGGTGGTTGATTTCCACCCTGAAACATGCCGGGGGTGGGGAGGATGGGGGTGGGGAAGGGGATCAGCCCAGACTTTCACAGATACTAAGATCAGGAGGAACCACTGTGATCATCTAGTTTGACCTTCTGCATAACAAATACCATAGAAAACTCGAGAAAGTCAAGTAAAAAGAAGCTTTTAGAGCTGGATTGTTTTCCAAAGAACTCCAGCCTTGATCTTCGAACTCTCAGGAAATGCAGCAAGGTCTCTTCTAAATGTGTAATCTCTACTCTGGAGCAGCAGTAGCTTAAAAGCAAACACCTGCTGAAAATTCTCTCACTGGAAGGAGGAAGGGACTTATTCCCTTGTCTAAAGCCTCAGTAACTGCTGTGTCTCTGTGCCCTCCAAAGAGATTACCAACAGTATTGGGAAGGATATTAGATGTTAGCTGTCAAGTATCAGAGGGGTAGCCGTGTTAGTCTGAATCTGTAAAAAGTAACAGAGGGTCCTGTGGCACCTTTAAGACTAACAGAAGTATTGGGAGCATAAGCTTTCGTGGGTAAGAACCTCACTTCTTCAGATGCAAGACTTGCATCTGAAGAAGTGAGGTTCTTACCCACGAAAGCTTATGCTCCCAATACTTCTGTTAGTCTTAAAGGTGCCACAGGACCCTCTGTTACTTTTTATAGATGTTAGCTGGCAATTCGTGTTTCTTCAAGTGGAGCCATAATTGCTCCTGGTGCAAGGCTTTGGAATTTTTGAATGTACAGCAAATCAGAGTCAGGTGAAGCATCAGATCTGAAAACACTTCAGGTTTAAAGTAGATTTTATGTATGTTTTTGTTTACTTGTTTTTCACGCTGATAAGGGCCTCCAAATTGAGCATAAATCTGCACAATGAGACTGCAGCCTCAGGGCTGAGGCTGCTGTATCCAAGTTTAGCCTGAGGGATCAGGTTATTCTCCTCCTCTGTGTGTGTTTGTGGGAATACTCTCTCAGCTGCCCTTTACTAAGGAGACTGCAACAAGCTTAACCTTAGCCACATTAATGAAGACTTAAGCTCTTAGATATTAGTAGATCTTTATATAGAATTCCCATTCCACCTTAATTACATCTTCAAACTAGGAATTACTTCAAACTAGGAATTATCTTAATTACACCTTCAAACTAAGAATTACTTTTCTTCAACTTTTCAGGGTGCAATTTTGTATGTGTGTTTCATTTTCTAAAAACATAAGCACCTGTGAAATTAGACCCCCATTCATTAATAATTCTGGAAAGCTTAGTTGAGAGTCTGAAGTATCTCGCTCAAAGCCCCAATTTTAGAAATTCCTCCTTTTCAATAGAAGATCTAGAGGGGAGATTCTCCCACAAGAGATTTTAAGTCTTTGTGCTGCCCCTTCAACAGCTAATTGTGAGCAATATCCTTCATTATACCCTGTGCCAAACCCTTGAAAGAAGAGGAGTGGGACCCTGTATGAGAGAGAGAGCGCACATTACTAGGGAGACTGAAAGGAGTCTACTGTCTCCCTAGGGAAAACTGTAGCCACTTTATGACCTCCTGTGGGACCCCATGAGGCTCAGAGGGGAAGAGAGATAGATCCATCTCCCAGGCAAGGTGATCTGAATCACTTTACCCCATGCTCCCTGATGCGGAGTCCAGGTTGAGGGGGCACTGACTGCACAGAATGAGGAGTGAGCTGGAACCAGTGGAGACAAATGACTCATTGGTATCAGAAAGGTCACAAGAACTGGCACCTTTCATGGCAGCTGAAGTCCTGTACGTAAACATCTTTGGGAAGGGAGTATGTTTTGCAGCATTCTCAACCATCTCAGAATCAACTTTGCCTGTGTGCTGGCTGGGAGTAGAACATCTTCCTATGAGAGTCAGAAGGCTCCAGTGAAATTTTCTGCTTACTCTGTAAACTGTGGGAAGATGGGTCCCAGACCTTGGGGAGAGGAGAGGAGGATTTGAAAAACTTACTTCTGGCTCCATGCCACTGATTCTGGTTTGGTCTCAGTGAAGTGAAATATGCTTCATACAGTAAAAGCTGTGTTATCCAGCACTTTACCAACCGGAAAGCTCTATAAGTCAGCATTTTTGATCTTCATTGAAAGTCCGGTTTATAGTCTGGTTGGCACAGGGCTGGTAGGCTCCCTACCTGGCTCTGCGTGGCTCCCTGGAAGCGGTGACATGTCCCTGCTGCTCCTAGGCGGGGAACGGCCACGAGGGGTTCAGATGTGGGAGAGGGTGTGGGAAGGGGCTTGGGGCAGGCTGTTGGGGTGCGCCAGATCTGGGCGGCGCTCACCTTGGGTGGCTCCCCACAAGCAGGGACATGTCCCTGCTGCTCCTAGGTGGAGGTGCGGTGGCCTCCACCCACAGGCGCCGTCCCTACAGCTCCTATTGGCCATGGGTCTCGGCCAATGGGAGCTGCGGAGCCAGCACTCGGGGCAGGGCAGGGCGGGGGCAGTGCGCAGAGCCACCTAGCTGCGCCTCCACCTAGGAACAGCAGGGACACATCGCCGCTTGCGTAGAGCCACCCGAGTTGAGCGCCAACCGAATCTGGCAGCCTGCACCCCCTTGTATGCCCCAGCTCCCTACCCCGGGGCCCCTCCCACACCGAAACTCCCTCCCAGAGCCCGTGCCCTGCACCCCAACCCCCAACTCTGACCCCCCTCCCACACGCAAACTCCCTCCCTCCCTCCCTCTTAGTAAACAGGAATTTTTTTACTTAGTGGCATTCCCCATTCCTTCAACATGCTGGATAACAAAGCTTTTACTGTATTTGAATGACATCTTTGTCCTGGAGAGGAAGGATGGGCACTATCGTAGGACCTGAGACACCTGGGTTTAAGGCCTGTTCTGCCACCAAGCTCCTCTGTGCCTCAGTTCCCCATATGTAAAATGGAGGATAATAGTATGACCCTACCTGATAATATAAATACATTAAAAGACTGAGGTGCTACAGTGATTGGTGCCTTATAAGCACATAAAATAGACAGTTTCCATTTTTTAAACTTTTTTTCATATTCTTTATAATAAAATTCTGTAATTATAGGAGATGAACTAAGCAAATAGAAAATTTTCTCATCGTCAATGTTTTCAATTTGTCTTAAGTCAAAAACTAACCACATACTTAAAAAAATAATTAAAAACTCACCAAGCTGAGAAAGAAAATTAGGTAGGAAGTCGTCAAATGATTAGTCACCATAAATTAAAGATACCAAATATGTTTATATGTGATGAAATATCTTAAAAAACAAAAGGCTAAAACGAATTTTCACTGGTGGTTAGAGTTTTAGTTGCATCCACTACAAATTTCATTAGGCTTTTTTCTTTTAAAAAAAAGGAGAACTGACAACTTTAGTGCTTGTGATAATGTTCAAAAATGCTGACTTTTCAGAAACAAGCCTTTTAAATATATGGAAATATACCTCTCTCATAGAACTGGAAGGGACCCTGAAAGGTCATTGAGTCCAGCCCCCTGCCTTCACTAGCAGGACCAAGTACTGATTTTGCCTCAGAACCCTAATTGGCCTCCTCAAGGATTGAACTCACAACCCTGGGTTTAGCAGGCCAATGCTCAAACCACTGAACTATCCCTCAACCCCCCTGCTTTGTTTTGCTACATCTTGTTGTTCATTTCTATTTTTATATATCTATATTACATAAGTGATATGTATGTGTTGTGACAAAGTTCCTCCTCTATCTTGGTGGGTCCTGCGCTTATTGGCGGATTTTCTTGCCTCAGAGATTCGCCATGTGGGTTGGGGAACAGCCCAGAGACCTTCCCCTCTGGGAGAACCCACAGACCAGGTCAATTGGGAAGTTTGGGGGGAACCCGGCCCCACCCTCTACCCCAGGTTCCAGCCCAGGGCCCTGTGGACTGCAGCTGTCTATAGTGCCGCCTGTGACAGCTGCATGACAGCTACAACTCCCTGGGCTACTTCCCCATGGCCTCCTCCAAACACCTTCCTTATTCTCACCACAGGGCCTTCCTCCTGGTGTCTGATAATACTTGTGCTCCTCAGTCCTCCAGCAGCACACCATCTCAGCTCCTTGCGCCTCTTGCTCCCAGCTCCTCACACTCCCACCA
>NW_020671559.1:0-5189 GCF_002925995.2 Terrapene triunguis | reverse complement strand
ACAGAGTAGAAAATGGATCTTCCAGTCTCTCCTTACCAGTCCCCCAAAGAGTTAAGATAAAATTGGTCCCCACCCCTCCTTATGAGGCTCACCTCCAAGCTGTAGTGGAGCCTGTCTGCGTCTGGGGACTCTGCCAGCAGGTTCCCCAGCATGGCATCCTGGAGCTCTGGCATGACTTTGTGCAGAGCCTGCAAAGCATGGGTCAGAGTTAGGGAAACTGGGCCTACACCTGCCACAGGATGGGAAGAGGGGTCTCTGGGAAGCACTGGTGAGACTCCCAAACACATATCCTGGCCTCTCTCATTCACATCCCACTGCAGGCAATTAGTAAGGATTGATGACACCTGGATCTTTGATCCATGAGCTTAGCAGGTCTCTGCAGCGGGCCTTGTAGGCAGAAGAGAATGAAACAGCCAAGTTGCTATGCATGTAAGCTGGGCTGCTGGGCAAAACACGGCATATGGATGAAAGAAAGAAAGAACGAAAGGAATCCCCCAGGGAGGGGTAAACCTCTGGAGGGAAGGATCCAACCCTGCAGCTTGTTCCATCTCTGCCTACCCCACCCCTAAATCTGGAGCTCCAGCAAATCAAGGGAGCAGGGACCAAGGACCACTCTGGAAGAGGAGGAGGATGTACCTGGATGTGGGTGGTGTCCTTCTCCGTGCCCAGGGTGAAGACGGAGCGAAGGGCAGCTCACAAGAGGTGGGTCTCAAGGTCTGGCTCAAGGGCAGGGTTCATGGTGCTGGCAAGAGAGAGGAGCTGGTATTAGACTGTGCAGTACGGGGGTGGGACTGTCGCCAACACGGACACGAAACCACAGGGATCTAGGCACAGGCTGGCGAGAATGGAAACTGAGGCACTGAGCTAGGGAATGACAAGGCCAAGGCGTCACAGACAGACAGTGGCAGGACAGGAATAGCGCCTGTTCCCTGGAGCCTGCTGCCCCTCCTGTATCTGAGCCCGGGAGTGAGCCCCTCCCCAAGGCCCCTGTAATGTTATTGGAGTGAAAAGAA
This sequence comes from Terrapene triunguis, assembly GCF_002925995.2. Taxonomy (NCBI): domain Eukaryota; kingdom Metazoa; phylum Chordata; order Testudines; family Emydidae; genus Terrapene; species Terrapene triunguis. The sequence continues at coordinate 4,176 of NW_020671559.1, read as the reverse complement.
CAGCCCAGCCAGGAGAGCGTGAACCTTCCCACCCCACCAGCTCTGCCAGAGGAGCCACTCTTAGGAGGTGACCTGGGAGCGGGAGGGACAGTGACTCCCAGGCTTGGGCCTGAGCAGCACTGGGGTTAGGGGAGCCAGTGGGGAAGGGTGGGCTGTCTCAGTACCTGAGGTTGCCCACTGCAATCAGGGAGTTGGCGAGGATGACGCTGAGTGGAGAGTCATCAGGAATCTCCTCAATGCACTTCTGTAAGACGCGAAGGAGACAAAGGAGCATGTGAGATTCGGGCCCTACTGACACCTCCCAGTGAGGAGATTACGCAGCCAGTGCCCCACATGCCCAGCAGGATCCCCGACTACCTCCTGCTCCTCCGATTTCTTCCTGCCCATCAAACTTGTCCCCCTTCCAGGATTCCTGCTCAGCTCAGTCCCAATCCCCTTCTTTCCTCCTCCCTGTCAAAACTGCCCCCATTCAGCACCATCCCGACTACCGAGCTGGGACCATGTGATTCCTTGTCCCCCAGTCTCAGCTGCCCTCCAGCCCCACAATTCCCCCACTGCCCACTACTGACCAATCTCAGAATTTCTCCCTTCTCTTCTCCCCAGTCTCCAGCCCCAGCAATCCCTGCCCTCTGCTGCCCCCTCCAACACCACCCAGCCCCCACCCATTAGCCTGAAGATACCCCTACCAATCCCATGTCTCTCTCCTCCCTCCAGCTACCGTATAAGGTGTCTCACTCACCACAATCCTCTTCACCACAGCTGCCTTGCAACAGTGCGGCTCCAGCGTGTCCTGCCCTCTGTCCTGTGCAGCGAGACACGCGGGGTGGATGGCCTGCAGGAACATGAGCTGCTGCCCCTCATCCTGTACCCACCAGGAGTGGGGTATAGCGAGAGAGAACCTGTTAGCTAGGGACCTTCCTGCCCCACCCACACCAGCTCCAGGGCTCAGGCCTCAATGGGGGCTTGTGGGGACCCGCCTATTGTCCAAATCCCCCACGACTCCTACACAAGCAGGATCAGGAACTGGGACAGTGCCTGTGGGGGGAGGAGACCTCGGCTGTTGTGGGACAAACACCCTTATCTTGGGGGTCCCACATCATGGATGTAAAAGGGCCCCATTAGGGGTGGTGGATCATCAGGGACAAGCCCCTCGGCAGGGGGTAGGGATGCTTGGAAGGGACAGGACAATCTTGGTTCCAGCCCAGGTGGGGAACATTTGTACCTTTTCTCTGCACTGGAGCTGCTCTCTGATGACCTTGAGAGCAGCTTCATCTGTGGCCATGTCCACCCATTCCTCCTCCTCTGAATCCCTGGGGGTCCCTGCACCAGGGAGAGAAGGGAACAGGGTGATGCCTGCTGCCACTTGGGGGAAGGACAGGGGCATGGTGGGGAGAGCAGGATTAAAGACCCCCCCTTCCCACCTCAGGCACCCAGGGCAGATCGGGCCCCACACCTCCCTCTCAGGGATGCCTTCAGCCCCCAACAGCTTCAGAAGCCCATAGCAGAGAGCCCCCCGCTCCACTGTCCAGGACTCCATGGGAGGTGCTGACTCCCCCAGCCCCGGAGCATCAAGGACCAAAGTGGGAGCACCTCTTGATGCCCCCACCCCCAGTTCCCCTTGCTGAAGGGGCAGCTGTGTGACTGCTGCTGGTGTCAGTGGGGTTCATTTGGCTCAGGCCAGACACCTGGGCTGGGGACCCCCCGCCATATCACTGGGAGATCATCTGGGCCCAGGGTGTTCACATCCCCGTCCTCACCCCTCCCTGAGCCCAGCCTGGCTCCTCACCTGGAACAAAGCAGCAGCGTCCATCGGCGTCGCTGCTGCCAGAGTCCAAGGTGCTGCTGCTGTCCATTGCTGAGCTGCTGGTGCTGGGACAAGGATCTTCCACCTCCTGGCCTGAAGGGGCTGGAAGGTCCTCAGTGACTGGGCAGGGTGATGCCTCCTGCTGGGAATGAGAGCTGGGATCCTGGGGCCGCTGATGCCCACACAACAAGCCCCAGAGCCTCCCTGCCCGGTGCCCCTTCTGGGCTGGGTTCTGTCTGCGAAACCACATCCTGAGCCAGCTCCGTTTGGGCCTGGTCGGGGCCTCTCCCAGCTCGGCACCTGCACCGGGAGCTGGTTTTGTTTGCCAGAAGGCTGGGCACTTCCGCCTTCTGGCCTGGACGGGAGCTGCTTCCCCGCCAGCGGGGACGGAGGGGTTGCTCTGCCCCTTGGGAAGATGGCAGCTGCTTCCCTCAGGCTCTGGGGCCACGTGCAGAGCCTTCTTCCTGAACATCCTCAGGAGGCTGGCCATCCTGGAACCGAGCGGGAGCAGGTGTGAGTCTGGGGTCAAGGCAGCCTTTCACTCATGGGCCTTTTCGGTCCCTCCTCATCCCTGCTCCAACCAGAGCAGCCCCGTCTCCCCCCACAGGGGTGCAGGGAGTACAAGCTACACACAGTGGCAGGAGTTCATTGCATGATCTGCTCCCAACGTTCCCCCTCGTAATCACTGCTGCTGCAATATCCAGGAAGTCTCATCCTTTTAAATCAATGGGGTCAGTCCCAAAGACCATCGGTTACTCTGGACAAGCAGCCGCCTCCTGTCGTCCCAGGCCACACTCCCCCACCCAGGATAGAGAAAGAACAGAACCCAGGAGTCCGGACTTCTCCTGGGAAACCATTCCCCAAGTCAAAGTCACAAAGATCCTAGGCACAGGAAGACCAGGGCCCTCCTCATTCCCCATTGATTTCCATGCTCAGCAGCTCACAGGGTTTGGCCCAGCTCAGAGACTCTCAGCCTGGGGAACAGTGTCCCACAAGGGAAGGGCTGGGAGCCCCATTGCTGGAACCTTTCCAAACACACTGGAGACGGCTCTGGAGAAGCCCCTGCCCGGCCTGAGAGTGAGGGGCTCTTGGGGACTGTTTGCAAATTAAATCCCCCTTTGGAGATGTTCTCTCCCCGTTTCTGCCTCTCCCCAGACAGACAGGGGAAGCCACCGAGGAACCGTAATGCCACTCACTTGCTCTAGGTGATGGTATGATGGATGGTGGATGTTCAGGGTCAGCAGATGTCCATCGCCCTCCTCCTCACTCTCCAAGCCCAAGGCAGGCTGGAGAGGGTGGTGACCTGAGGAGTTACCCTGCCCAGCCAGCAGGCAGGGTGATGACAGTGAGCGATGAACTGTCTGTGAAAACAAGAGTCTGTCTTATTGCTAAGGGATGGAGAAACTCAGCCAGCAGCAGCGGGGTGCAGAACACTGCCCTAGTGCTGGGGTGACAGCGGCTCCAGGATCCTGACATCCCAGCACTTTACACACCTTCCTGGAGCCTCCCAATCCTCCAGGGCTGTAGCGATGGGACCCCAACCCTACTGATGGCAAACGGGCCTCAGCTACTGGCTCAGGGTCACACCGAGTGTCAGAGCCATGGATGGACCCCTTCACTAACCACTGCTGCACACTCCCTCCCACAGCTGGCAATTGCAACCAGGCCCTCATGTCCAGTCCCCCTGCCTTTGAGAGGGAGTGTCACTCCTGGTTCCATTTCTGCCTATTGATCTGTGGGACTTTGGGCAAGTTGCTTCCCCTCTCTATGGCTCTCTGGGACTCACATCCCTGAATGGGCTTTAAAAAAGACAATGGTTAAAGTTTGTCCCCAACTATTTCCTGTTTCTATAGACTAGCCATTTTAGCAAAGTTTAGAATTCTTGACGTTCAGCACCTGGAAACATTCCTTTCTCCTTCGAAGACGGCTTGAACATCCCTTATCTCACCCAGGCTCACTGCTGCCTGGAGTGAGAGAATTGACCCTATTCCCATTGGACCTACCCAAGGTATCACACAGCAAAGTGGTGACAGAGCCAGAAAGAGAAGCCAACTGTCCTGACTCCTGTTCTAACTAACAGACAACAAACCCCTCCCCCCACCCCCGGAGGCAGGGATAGAGGCCAGGAAATAAGGGGTGAAAATTTTTATGGAAACCGTTTTCTGTCAGAAAATCCATTCAGACTAAACCACTTTCTTTCCTGAAATCATAACAAGTAGGATGAAAATTCTTTGCAAAAATATTTGTTTGCAAAACAAGAGCATCTCCTGTTTGTCACAGTGCATTAAACTGTCTCGTCGTACACAAAGGGGAGACACTATGATTTAGAAAATTAGATGAGATGCTTCAGTCTGAGCTAAGTAGTTGCTGCT
>NW_020671558.1:0-6364 GCF_002925995.2 Terrapene triunguis | reverse complement strand
TTTTCATTTAAAATAAACTTGACTAAAGCGGAAAAGAGCAGATAAATGATTTTTATTGTTAAATCTCAAGATCTTAATTGAAGAGCAGATTGTTACACTTTCATGAACTATGCAGCAATCTGTCCCCTGCCTATAACCTGTCTGTGGGAGCAGATCATATCAGAGTGGATACCTGTGTGCCTTACAGAGGGGTGTAAAGGGAGTGGGTATGGTAGCCCTTTCCAGTCAAAGATTTAAGGAATCATCATATTTGAATGATACTTTGAACATAGTTCTCCATTATTGTTTATGTTTGGGAGCATGATTGAACTGTTTGAAATGAACTTCCTTGGGATTTGTTATCAAAGCACAATCTGTGAGGATCTGGTACACTGCACGTATTGGGTACTTCTGTACCTCTCTAATGGTTGTATTTTCAGATGGTATAAACTGACATAGCTGTATTAAAGCCAATGGAGCTATACCGATTTGCACCAACTAAGTAACTGATCAGTGGCTTGAATTAGTCATGGCCTCATTTATACAGCTCACTCCAACAGTCAGATTTAGATACTGAGGGAGCACTAAATTACACCAGCTGAGGATCAGGCCATAAATGTTCATTTTTGTCTTTATCAGGTTGTTGTATGATATGGTGGCTCCCTGGTGATAGATTACACCATGTTCCATCTTCCTCTAAATTTTCCTGTCTGATCATCTCACTGAGGATCTGAAGAACTACCACCTTAACCTGCAGAGGTAGAAAATGCACTCAGTGTACAGTAGACAAAGTACAAATAAGAGCAAAAGCTTCCCATATTGACAAGGAAGGGATCTGTTATAAATCCTATAGTATGAGCATTCATCACAAGAAAAGGAGATGTTAACCTCCTGGCCTCAGTGTCATGTGTTATAAACAGTGTGATACGACAAACACAGGCTGGAGGCCACTTGCCTCATCTGGAACTGCAACTGCAACTCCCATGCCTCTGGATGTGCATGCATGCACTTACAGTCACACACACGCACATGCACTTCAATTAGTCACTGGGCCATGTCACTGTCAATGTCACTGTGCCACTGGCTGCCCAAACTATGGTTTCAGCACCACAGACAGTTCCTTAAAACAACATCACAAGCTAGTATATGGGAGATCTTTGACTTTCCTGACCTTGCACAGAAATGTTTTGTCCATAGTAAACTAAGCATTAATTTGACAGCTAGTCTGTCTAGAGAGTAATGCTTCACTGTCATTCATGGAACTGCTGCTATCCCAGATTCTCTTACATTAGCACCTTGGTCTAGTAGAGTAATTTTTACTGATTGACTGTGTTTTTTGTTTGTCTTTCATCTCCATCCTCTGAAGCATCAGAGATGGCCATGGCTGGAGATGGGACATGGGCATGGTGGGCCAGGGATCTGAGGTGGCACCAAGCATTCTCTTTGCTGGCTTGTTCTTGCTCACATGCTCAGGGTCTAACTGATCATCATATGTGGGTGTAACAGGGTACACTCACTGGTGTGGTGCCTCCTTGTGGCTACATCTGGGGACTAGCTTTTGTTTCATCTGGCACCCTCCCTTCCATCAATTACTCATGATGTGACCCCCCCTCTGCAAATTGGGGTGCTTCCTCTTCATGACTTGGCCTTCCGCCCAGGTCACTATATAGTTATCCCCTTCTGGGGTAACAAAGTCCCACAAATACCAGTCCAATGCCTTTACAACAGGTCTTCACCCCCAGCTCTGGGCTCCATGGTCGTACAACCTCTTGGTTTAAGGCTTTGAATATCCTTATCACTTACATCAGGGGGCTTTATGCTACTTCTCCCATGGTTGGTAGGGGATGCCAGGCCCACCCTCTACTTTGGGTTCCAGCCCCAGGACCCTGTAGCTGGCAGCCAATGTCTACCCCTCAGACTGCTTGCTGCCTCCCTGGACCACTTCCTACCTCTTCTATCCTCCAGAGAGTGACTGTAGTCTCTCTCCCTGCAGCCCCTTTCTGCTGCAAGTTTCCTGGATTTATAATCTCCACCCAGGCCCTCCCCAAGTGGGCTTCATCAATTAAGCCTGGCTTTCTCTCTTTTCCAGGTGTTGCCAGGTATGTTAATTGGCCTCTAAGACCCACATTAACCCCTGCAGGGCCTGTGTAGGGTACACACCCAATCACAGTGGGGTTTGGAAGGAATTTTCCCCAAGGTCAGATTGGCAGTGACCTTGAGTATTTTTCGCCTTTCTCTGTAGTGGGTAGGTGTGGATTATTTGCCAGGATTATCTGGGTCTATCTCATTTAATCATTTCCCTGTCATTGCAGGGGCCTCGAGCACTGGTGCACCTCAGTCCCTCCTATTCTCTGCCTGTGGCACATAATAGTCTAGTCTTCTGTGGGCTGTAATGCTTTGGTCTCATTTCGGTTGTTGGCTTTAGTGTGCGGGTGTTGGGTGGTGTTGATGGCCTGTGATATTCAGGAGGTTAGACTAGGTGACATGGTGGTCCCTTCTGGCTTTAATCTCTATGCCTCTACAAGTAAGTACACGTTCTCAAAAGTGTTTAGCACCCACAAGTCTCCACTGTGATACATGTGGATAGATTTTCAGACAGCTCAGCACCCAATGTGGCAAGTGCTTTTGAAAACCTGACCTTATTTTACAGGCTTCACAGAAAATAAAATGGCGACTGATTCTTCATGGCCTTGTTATTTGTTCTGGCTTCTCTGACTTTATGCCATGTGAGAGGAGAAGACAGAATATGCTGAGAATGACAACCTATATGTTGTCATAAAATGACTTCCTGCTGCTTACCTGGTAGACAGTTCTTTTCTCCACCTCATCCAGCTTATAAAAAGATACAAGATAGATGTTTTCCTATTCTTAGTTAGGGATCCCAGAGCTCATTCACAAGTCAGACTGACCAGTAGGTTATCCTACAGAAACAACAAAGGCAGTACCCACAACATACTGGCCAAATTCATCCCTGGTGTAAACCAACTGATGGCAATGGAGTTAGATCAGGGATGAATGTGGTCCAATGAGCTTATTTCCATTAGGTTGAGTCTGTGGGGCCTTCCCTTCTGAATAGGAAAGAGGAAAATGGAAAAAATAAATTGCTCAACAGCTTTGGATGAATTTAATGTTGCAGAGGGACACTGTGCATTGCTCAATAAAACACTCTCAGCTCTAGACTCTGCCTCCACAGTTAGGTGTGCCTCAGGACACTGTGCACTGGGAGTAATAAAGACTTTGATAGAGCAGTATGTAAGCTGCCTGTGCAGAGACTAACTGATTCCACAAGACTCGTCTGCTAAGAAACTGTGCTTCTATTTTGCAGCTACATTGAAAGGAAAACCTACCCCTGGAGGATCTGGAGGAGAAAACAGTACCAACTAGCTGCATCTCTGCTCTGGCCGTTTGTTCTATCCCTGACAATGGAACGATCAGTGTAAATAATCCATTAGCAGTTTACAGAGAATAACTTTCCTTACTCTGGCCCCTGTTTCTTTTTTCTGCATGCTGCTCCATGAGGGGGCACATTGCTCATCTGAAATATTAGGAAGCAACTGCTCTTTTCACTGTTAGGTGTATGTCCAGAGCTTAATTTATGCCAGGGCTTGCCAGTGCTGAGTCCTGGCACCTCTAGGCTTGGCAGGTCATAGTTCCAGCACCTCTGGGCTTGCCATGTCAATTATGAAAGTAAAACAATTGCATGAGCCCCGACACCTCTTTTGTTACAAATTAAGAACTGTGTCTATCCCTCAGCCAAAGAGAAAGTGACTCAGACTATAGAATGAATCTAAGATGTTGTCTGGAGGGGCTTCAGGATTCCTCAGTGTTTTTAATGGGGAAGTTGTTAAGTCAGGGAAGTCTAAACAGCTAATGTGAATAGAATGTAACACTTAGCAAAGGAGGAGAACTCAATTCCATGGGGAATAAACTTAACCAGGGAATGTTCCTAATCATGTTCTCTCCATAGAACAGAACTCCATAACTGTATGGGGAAGGGAAGGGGAATAAGCTCTGAATGGGAGTCAGTTCTTTAATGATCACTGTGCTGTAAAATCTACTTAATGACATGATAAATTACTTTCTGGGTATAGAGACATGTGCAAAAGGATGGAGGGCAAGGTGGGGAGTTGTGATAGGATCCCTGGGGTGCAATCTGAACTGTGAGACCATTGGGCCCTCTGTCCCGGGCTCCCTCTCACACTGATGCTGTGACAAGCTGCAAACCTCTGGCAGGTACTGCACTTAGACATCCACAGGAAGGGACACACCCAGCTGAGTTACATGAATACTGCTCCAGGCCACTCATGAACTAACAATAGAGAGGCTCCAGCCAATTCCCCCACAGCTCCCCAGCCTTGCACCCTGAGCAGTGTGAGTTTATAACCCAGTCCACCCACCCTCCATGTGGTGAGGACATGCACCAGCTTTTGTACCTGAGCTGAGGTTTCCCAAGCACTTCAAGCAAAATACACTGTTTTAGGTAAAGTATAAAACAGATTTATTAACTACAGAAAGAGAGATTTTAAGTGATTATAAAGTTGTAAGCAGAAAAGATCAGAGAAAGTTACCAAAGAAAGCAAAAGAAAAATGTACAATCTAACTCTTAAACCTTATTACATTAGGCAATATTTAGATCAGCAATTTTCTCATCTCACAGGATGTTACAGTTCTTAATACGCAGGCTTCCCCTTAAGCCTGGACCAGTTTCCTCAGATGACCTTTATCTTCTCTTCATTCCAGTTGCTTTCACTGGAGGTGGGGGACGAGAAAAGCAAAAACATGCTGTCACAGTGTCCTATTTTATATCCTTAGACCACGTGCCTAGAAGATATGTCCTGGTGGGCTTTGCTGAGTCACTGGGCTGGGCAATCCCCCGGGTATGGTCTTGTGCAACTGAGTCATAGAGTTGAGCAGTCCCCACTGTGTTGTGATTGGGCAACTGTCATTGGATTGTAGATCCCTTGATTACAACTCCCCTACTGATTAATGGTTATTGAGCACCCTCCTAGGCGTGGGTCCTTTGTATGTCACTAGCAAACGTACAGCATATTTCAGTAACAACCATACAGCAAAACTCATAACTTCATACACACTAATGAATACATATTTGGACAGAACCATGGGTTACAGCAGATCATGGCCTTTCTTATATCTTACATGGCATGCTTTGTATGAAATATATCATAACTATATGAATGACGAATACAGGGGTTCCAGGGTGCTGCTTTGAGGCACAGGGTGTCACAGGAGTCCATTATCTACAATAGGCTGCCACAGGAAGTAGATGGGTCAGTGAAGGAACGTCAGTGAAGATCAGAGGAATTTACCTGTCTGCAAGATCCTAGTCTTTGCAGATTAAACAGACGGTGCCCTAGTTCGTAAGACTTCAATATACCATTAGAAATATATTGGTTCACTGGAGTGGAGTTGTAGTCCTTTAAATTAAAGCAGTGCCTGCCTCGCCTAGTCCATGAATCTAAAATCTCCTGCCCCCTTTCTGAAGTGCAAGGTTCTAAAATGCGAGTGCTTTCCTCCAGAGTGTTAACTTTCCAGTACCTGTAGAGAAAGCACAGAATAGCAATGGATACTTGCTTTCATGGATTCCTCATCTTGGCATGGTGCTATGCCTGTGATACTAGGTCCATCAGCAGGCAAAGAAAATCCCTTAGGAGCTGCAAGCCTGCATCCCTTACATAGGTGCTATCCCTGCACTCTTGCGAAAACCCAGATGGTGAATCCCATATGAGCTCTAGTTTCTTTTTAATGGTCCTGAGTACACTTTGCATGTGATTCTAAGACTTAGGTTATTTGCTGGCAGCTGTTATTGGCCATGGTCCCATGACGAAAGAGATGTTGCAAACTCTGATAGCTGGCACAAGTGATGAAGCACGAAGTAAAACTGCCATTGTTGAACAAGATATGAACACAATACAACCCTTGAATTTTTTATTTCTGATGCCTTACATAATCCTGTTGTCTTGAAACCTACATGAAGAAGCAAAACAGATTCTTGACCTCTATTGCATTGGTTCCATGTTCCCATCTCTGGGGGGAAACATGTTGGTTAAATGTCCACTAGCTAATCAGCTCAGACCTGTGACCCTTTGTTGTTATGAAAATTGTTGTTAGCACTATTAATAACTTAGTAACATATTGCAGTAGCATTTAAAGGCCTCAGTCAGGTCAGGGCCCCATTGTGCTAGTGCTATACAAACATATAATAGAGACTGTCCTTGCCCTGAAGAATTTACAACGTAAATTATTTTTTGTATTCCTTCACTTATAAAACTAGGTGCCTTAGCTACTACTAGCCCAGTTGTGCAGGGCACAGAAAGAAGACATGTTTAGCTAACGTGTGTAAAACTCCCCTGAACATTACCTGAAA
>NW_020671557.1:0-18087 GCF_002925995.2 Terrapene triunguis | reverse complement strand
TCTCGAGGTCCCTTCCAGTCCTAGAATCTATGAATCTATGAATCTATAAACATAAAATACTATACAATCTAACTAAAAAGTGTTGATGGGCTACCATGGACCCGTAAATTGCAAGGTGTCATTCTGCTCTGGAATAGCAACTTACTAACTAATCAGTTTATAAGTTCAGGCACAGCACTAATATTCACACTCCCTTGGGTAATGTGGTGATGGTGGCACGGCAGTGTCCTGCACAATAGGACCAGTCAGTGGTAAGGAATCAACTGGCTCTGGTATGGAATCAACTAGATCTGATACCAATGATTTTCCCACTAAGTTGTTGAGATTCGGAGATGTAACAGAAGGAGATTCAATCGGAGGAACAGAAAGTCCAGTTTGCATATCTCGGGATCTGGCTACACACAAGGCTCTAAAGTCACCTGTGTTCCCCTCTGAATCACACGGAGCACTGGGAAGGGAAGGGAGCAGAAACCAAAACTGGGGGCAGGGACAGAGTGAAGAACAGTTTGAGGGAGTCACTGGGGAGCCTGGAGCTGCCAGTAGGAACCAGGGGCAGTCTGTGGTGGAGGGAACCTGGGGATTGTATGGAAATAGGAGACCTGGGGGAGTGAGAGAGCCCAGAGCCTTTGTGGGGGGTATCGGGGGGCAGGATGAGGCTTCTTCATTCTACCCTGCTTGTTATTACACCCCTGGCTGCTGCTACCCCCCTAGAGTACCCCCTGTGCACCCATTCCACAGGCTGCCCCTGTTCAGGGCTCCGGCTAATCCCCTACTCCTTATAAAAAGCACCTTGGTATCTTTAATTTACCAAAGTTTGTAAATTTCAGCCAACAGCCACAGCTGCATTACAAAGCTGGGGCTTGGAGCTGGTTCTGGTTCTGTGCTATCAATGCTCATTGGACTCCTATATGCTTATAGTACCCTGAGGCCATCTGGTCATTGCTGGCTTCAAGGCCTTCGGTTCAGGGTGGGTTAGTTTGTTCAGCAGGAACAGGACTGTTTCCAGTGACCCGTTTGCCATCTTTTCGTGGACAGAAGGCCTACATTTTGAGCTGAAGTTAATTGAAGCTGTGGGGGTTGAACAACTGTGAAAATCAGGCCCCTTCACGTGCCTTAAACTGAGTTGTCAAAACTGGGTTGTCACAAGTAGTGGCCATTTATGAAAATATTAGTGTGAGGTGGTTGGATCTTGTGACGTGGTGAAGCTGTCGAAGGTCTGTGAAGTTCAATGTGTATTAAAGCAGGGCATCCACAGCTTTTTGACAAGTGACTTGCTAATTGTAATCCAAACAAATAGCTAGAAATGGTTACATTTTAAAATCCAGTCCACATGCTGCTCTCTCTGTGTTCCAGATGCTTCTGGAGTTCCTAAAAATGGATCTACCTTGCCACAAACACTGGAAATTACTGGCTGCTTGAGTGATTTCTGTCTGTCTGGTAGTGTTATGTGAGGCTGATCCTGAATTACCCCTTTTGTCTTCCCTTCTAGATTGTCCTACCTGGCAGAGTTACTAGAAGAATACAGCCTAGGCACCAGCACAATGAACATATATATTATCTGGGTAAGTCACTTGGGGTACCTGGCTATTTTGCATAGGTAACAAAGGGCTTTATCTCCTAATACTAAAAGACTTCAGTATCTTGCCCAGTAGAAATTCTCTGGAGCTCCAGGATGGGTCAGTTTGCATACAGTGAGTGCTAGGGTGGGACCAGTAGGGTGAATTCATGCTCTGTGGGCCAATGGGGGAAAGCCACATCAACCCATGCCCCCACCCTCTGGCATTAGCTAATCACCAAGACAGGAATAGGTAGTGGAAAGATGGGTGAGGGAGCTGTGAGACCTCTGAGGAGAGCTTCTCCATTTTCTCTGTGCTCCCCACAGCATTAAGCCTAGCCCTGAAGAGAGTTCAAAAGACATCTGCTTGTGGTTCCACGGGCAGGCAGCTTCCACTTCTACTCCTGATTAGACTAATGCAAAGGCGTCAATCCCCGCAGACCTCTATGAGTCTGGTGTCAGTCTCATTTTGTAGAGGAGGCACAGAGAGGACAAATGTCTCCTGTCTATAGGCTTGGGATAGTCAATGACAGAACGAATATGGTAGTTCCTAGTTCTCCACCCAGTACTTAGGTGATGAAGGATCTGAGTGCAGATTGGTTGAATTACGCAATGTGTACAGGGTGTAGTAGGAAGAGAGCCTGAGATATAAGGCCTTGTATCAGAGGTCTGGTATGAGGCCTGAGCTAAAGTAGTGGGCAAGCTTTGCTGATATAAAGCAAAGTTAGCAAAAGTCAGACTGTGAGCAAACGCCAGGCTCTGCCTGCTTGCAAGTCACAGAATCTAGCAAGAACAGGGCTGATATTGCAGAAACACACATTCCTAAGACGTGCTTGGCACAGGGTACTCATGCAAACACAATTCCAGAAGAGTCATACCAAAACATCCCAATAGCAAGTATGGTACAAAAACATTCCCCAAGGCTAACAAGAACATACTGACCCCTCCTAATAGATAAGGTCAGGATAACAGAGTGATGAATAAAGATATTTGGATCAAAACAACATGTACAAGGTGATAACTAGCCATGTCAGGGGGCAGTAACTATGTCAGAGCCAGTAGGTAACTTGTTTGTATCAGGGTATAAAGAGGTATCTCAGAGAGTGTCTTTGTCCAGTCGAGGGGAGAATGGAAAGTCCTGCCATTCACTGAGCTACATCCATTGTCACGGGCATACGTCTTAGTATCCTCATAGAGTCTGCCAGGTGCTATTACCGTGCTTTGTCGACAATAAACCTGGCCTGGTGCCTTCGTACCTTAACAGATCTTGTGGTCATTGGGCAATTTGCTCGAGGTCTACTATGTTGGCTGTCTGCATAGAGCTGGGGCAGCACACAGGGAGAACACACACATGCAGCCGAACATCTAATAACACAGGGCTTAGTTCCTCTGGGAACACAGTTTCTGAGTCTGTATTTCAGGCATCTATAAAAATCATATTGGTCCAGCAGTGTCATGCACTGCCAGACTGGAGATACTGAATACTACATGGGAAGGTGATGTAACCTGGGTTGTAATTTTTGCCTACAAAGGAGGATTGTAAGGGACCACATTCCTAGAGCAACCTCCCTTTGCTTGGCTGATACTTGAAAGCAACATCTGTGAGGCCATGTGGCCTGTCCTGCTAACTGAAGAAGAGGTGTCACTCTGGCACAGGGGACAGGGAAGAATGAGAAAGTATCTCCAAAATGCCTGCAAGGCTATGACTAGTTCAGGAGGTCAGGAGGAATTTAATATCAGGCAGGTGCCTCCTCAGGTCACTGAAGGGTAAGGATCATATTTTTGAAGAAACTTTAAATTTACAGGAATATAAACTAACTCTGGGTGGGGCACTTTCTGCTTCAGTTATCGATGGCAGTGCTTGTTGGCCTGTACCTCTTCGAACGCTTTCCTGGCTTCATGGTTACCACTGGCATCTTCACCGTCCTGGTCTATTTCAGATTGCAATGGATGTTCCCGTTCATCAGGCTGATGTTGTCAAACTTTGTCCCAGCATGGGGTGAGTATAGCTGTGATTGGGGGCTGCATGATGGTCTGTTAATTCTCAGTTTACTGCTGGGGCAACTAGGAAGGGAACAACAATTCATTAGGGCAGTGGTTCCCAAACTTGGGACGCCACTTGTTCAGGGAAAGCCCCTGGCGGGCCGGGCCGGTTTGTTTACCTGCCGCGTCCGCGGGTTCGGCCGATCGCGACTCCCACTGGCCGCGGTTCGCCGCTCCAGGCCAATGGGGGCTGCGGGAAGCGGTGGCCAGTATGTCCCTCGGCCCGCGCTGCTTCCTGCAGCCCCTATTGGCCTGGAGCGGTGAACCGCGGCCACTGGGAGTCGCGATCGGCCGAACCCGCGGACGCGGCAGGTAAACAAACCGGCCTGGCCCGCCAGGGGCTTTCCCTGAACAAGTGGCGTCCCAAGTTTGGGAACCACTGCATTAGGGAACTCAGAGACCTGCTCTTAGCTGACCCTTTGCTACCTCCATCACCTTATCGCTGTATCTCTGGGGCCTGGACCAATTGGTATTGGGCAACTGACTTTCCACTTCAGCACTGCTTCACCATTACCCAGGTGCTGTAATAATCTAGTTCTTTGAAATTTGCCCAGCAGTTTTCATCTAGAGAATTGCAAAATACTTGCAAAGGCAGATAAGCATGATTGTCTTCAAGGGAAGTCAGTTGCAGAGCTGGGACCAGACACAGATGTCCCGGCTTCCAGACCTGCTGCCTTACCTCAAGTCTGACTTTCCTCACCTAACCAATTCGTTCAGTGTCACACAGCTGTGGCAGAGGTGAAGATAAAGTCTCTCACAAGAACATTAGCCAGTTGCTTTATTTGTAATGAAAGAGGTGCCGGGGCTCAAGCAATTTTTTTTTACATTCATAACTGATGTAGGTTTCAGAGTAGCAGCCGTGTTAGTCTGTATCCGCAAAAAGAACAGGAGTACTTGTGGCACCTTAGAGACTAACAAATTTATTAGAGCATAAGCTTTCGTGGGCTACAACCCACTTCTTCGGATGCATATCTTGCTACATATAACTGATGTAGCAAGCCCAGAGGTGCCGGGGCTCAGCCCTGGCACAAATTAAGCACAGTCACTTACTCCTCCTCCAAAAAATAAATAAAAACAAACAAACATTAGAACACTGGGAAATGCAAAGACAAGGTGACAATCCTCTTTACTCCTCTACTCCTGGTAGCTCCCCTAGGCCCGAGGAAGAAACCTCACCCATGTCTTCACAGCCCACCATAGTCCATTAGGCGGTGGTGCTTCCCTGGAACCTACTTATGCTATGAAGGGGGCCTGGAGCCCAGCTGGTTCACTGAGCCCCACCAGGTGGAGGAGGGCAGCAGATTTCTCTGTTAAGGAGGCAACAGTGGCCTTGTTTAACAGCCCTGCAAAGATGACAAAGGAGGTGAGCCAGCCGATCCCCCTAGGAAATAACAGGAGGGGAAGGCAGAATATCCACTGGTCTCCTCCTAAAGACTCCAAGAGTGAGTCCTCCTGGGGGGATTCATAGATCCCGAGGCCAGACGGGACCATTTTACTCATCTAGTCTGACTGTACAACACAGGCCATTCCTAGAGCCCCTCGTTTAGAAAAATGCCCAGTCCTGATTTAAAAATTGCCACTGATGAGAAATCCACCACAGCCTTGGTAAATTGTTCCAATGGTTAATTACCCTCTGTTAAAAATCTACGCCTCATTCCCAGTCTGAATGGGTCTAGCTTTAACTTCCAGCCCTTGGATCGATGGGGTGAGCACTGGGGCAGGGTGGTTCAGTGGCCAGTGGAAATGGGGGTGCCAAGGAGTGAAGCTGAGCAGTAGGAGTTCTTGGGGAAGTCAGCGTTAAGAGGGGGGGGGAGATGGGGGACTGTCAGGGTGGAACTGAGCTGTAGGGGTGGAATTTGGGTGTGGTGAAGTGGTGGGGAGGAAGTGGACAGTACGGGAAGGAGGGGGTCTGAGCTTGCCCAGGAGAGGGAGGAGTGGGAGGACTTGAACTGTGTTGGTGAGCTAGGGTAATAGAGGGGGTCGGAAATGCACAAAGAGGAGTTTGGTGGCCCCAGAGACCTACTGGGCCAAGGGTCCAGGGAACTATAAAAGTTCTACATGGACTGAAGCTGGTGGACAAGGCTCCTTGCTGCCCTGTTGCCTGCCCCACTCCCCACCTTGTCCTGCCCCCTGGCCTTGGGAGATCTCACAGGGTGAGCACTGGGGACTACTTGTAGGATTCTCACGTTTCCCTTTGGTGTCGTTCCCCCTCCCCCCCAAGGCACAGCTGAGTGCAGAGTGAGACACAAAAAGAAGATTCTGCAGGCCCTTTAAAGAGATGGGATGGGATGGGGAGGAGGAGAGAACAGTAGCTTCTCCTTCCCACACTGTGATGGGGCGATACTCACCTCTCGTGAGTGTCTCCTGTTGGCTAGGTGTGTTGCTGCAATCTTTTATTCTCCTGGTGCCCCTTGTAGGTTGACCACCTTATTAGGTGGGTCTTCATTAGCTCAGCCCTCCTGCCAAGTCACACAGCCAATATGTTGAATTAACCCCTCCTGGGGTAGCAAGAGTCAAACAAACTCTCTGGCCTTATTAGTGTCTTCAGCCCTGTCTCTGGGTTCTTTTAATCTAGCCCCTTTCTAGTGGATTGAAAATTGTAGGATTACTGTGTTATGTATTTTTTGGGGGGGGGGAGGGGGGTGTCCATACAACCATATGAATGAATTCTCCCGGTTTGAGCACTGGCTAAATCTCAGAATACCCAAGTAAATCAAGATTCAGAACATTATCTGACTGAGGGTAAATGCTTTCTGGAAAAAGTGACAGAGGTATGTTTTCCCCTTTTCAAAGAAATCTCTATGGAGGAGGCGAACCCTGATGATTCTGACCAGAGAGACCCTGAAGAAGAAAAGCTTGCCAAGAAGGAAGAACTGGTGAAGAGACTCAATGCCGTGGGACTGAATTCAGAGTACTGGCTGCCCAAGCTACAAGATAAACATGGGGTTACGTCTATGCAAGCATTGGAACACCTGCGATATGAAGACTACCTAAAGCTAGAGTGCCAGGTACCATACCCATGGGAAAAGCAGGCTCTCCAAAAACTACTTAACATAGCAGAGAGCAAGGCAACAATGAAGCAGCTGCAGGAGGAGCGTTTGGAGCTGCTAAAGAAGCAGAAAGAGCAGGTTAAGGCAGCACTGCAGGACCTAAAAGAAATGCAACGTGAAGGCAAAATCCACCACAACGAAGCTGTAAGAAGGAAAGAAGAAGAGCTATGGGTGGCTATGGAAATACCCCAGGAGTATTGGGCACCATCTGAGAAACCTCTGATGGAGGTGATGGATAATGCGCATAAGCAATTAGACCTCCTGGAGGAGTCGGTGTCCCAGAGTGAGAATCTCCCTGATGAGGAAGTTTTGAGACGGGCGTCAGGAGGGCTCGCCCTGCAGGGCATTTATAAAACTCACAAACTCTCAGATATGCTAGAGACACGAGAGCAGCTGGTCAATATCCCAAAAGGATTTGGGCTCTTTGGTCCACAGCAAGGGCTGTTGTTTGTGAACAAGGAATTTTCATCTACCGAAGCAGAATCCACATTCACCAGGACCATGGAAAAGCTGGGCTTCAGCATTAGTGTTGCAGCCAAAGGTGGATTTTGGGGGTTTAGTGCTGAAACCAGCTCAGATTACAGCAGCTCTTCAGGGTCTGAACAAACTCACAAATCCCGCTCTGAGCACACTTACATTTGCACCACCAAGTACAGCTACATCCCACTGGCCTCATGCTACTTCCCCAAGGCTCAGCTTCGACTTTCCAGTGCAGCGCTGCAAGAGTTAAAAGAGATCGAGCAGCTTTTGAGTCACACCCCAGAGCCGGACAAGCTCAACTTGCTGAAGAGCAGGGGCGGGAGTTTCTTCAAGAGATTCGGGTCTCATGTAAACCAGGGCCCCCTTCACTTGGGTGGGATATTCTGGTGGAAAGCGTCTTCTGAGGGATTCCGGGCAGAGCAGCTGGACGAGGTGAAGACACGAACATCAGATGCACTCAGCTCTTACGTTGGGGGCAGCTATGGTGGCTTTAGTCTGAGCATTTCAGCTGGTGTTACTGTGTCAAAATCAGGCTCTGAAGCCTCATTTCACGGCATAGATCGAAAACGCATGCACGCAGAGATTCAGCTGTTTGTGACCAAGACAGGAGGCCCACCTGGAGTGGATTCCTTCACACAGTGGAAATCCGGGCTCGTGACGAGTAACAAAACCTGGAGTGTCATTGACCGAGGCTTTCAGCTGATTCCTGTGTGGGAGATAATCCTGTCCAATCACAGACAAGATTTTAGAGATGTTCATCAAATCAGCAGCAGTCTCAGAAATACCTACGAAGTCCTAACGAACCAAAGCGTCGGTACATTGTTTGGAGAGGAATTAGCCAGTGCTGTGGATGAGGCCAGATCATTCTTAGAGGAAATGAAGTCCTGGGAAGTCAGTAGGGATGAAAAACAGCTGATGAAATTGATCAATTTCAAACAAAACCTGACTGAAAAAACTAAGAACTACAGTGCATGGATTAACATTTGCCTGTCGGATAAAGTGCTTCAAGATTTCCTGGAAAATACAGTTTCACGGTGCAAAGATTTGCCGGCACAAAATACTGAATACATCAAATCTCTGCTGCACTGCCTTCTGTACCCTCATGTCTATTCAGTTAAGAATTTCCCCAAATCTTCCTCCATCATGCAGTGGATCTTTCATGAAGAAAAAAAGCAGCAAAAAAATATGTCTGTCTCTGAATTTGCTGATTTTATTCAAGTCCTACAGGAAATGAAGAATTACATACAGGAAGTTACTTATGACCCTATGTCCTCTGCAGCAGCAGTGCAAGTAGCAAAGGTAAAGGCCACCTTAAATGTGAGCTTAGCTTTGTCTTCCTTACTGCAGGCTCTACGGGAGAGAGAGCAGACAGATATCGAACTGTTATTGCTCTCAATTGCAGCCAGCACAGGATACCGTGTGGAAAGTAACACTTTTCAGTATCTCCTCGGGTGCCCAGAAATTAACTTCATGTTAAAAGAAATGCAAACAGCATATGAGGAATATTTGAGTCACAGGGATCAAAATGTTTCCAGAGCTCAGGCTTCCCTGCTCTTGACAGGTCTGACTGTGACAGCTGAATTCAAAGATGTAACTCCAGAGGAGAAGAATAAACGTTTGACTTTTATGAAACATCACATGGGAAAATTACTCTCTGCAGAAATAGCAAATGTTCTTAGAAAGCACAGTGCACGGAATGATTGGGACGTACTGGAAAGAGACTTAAATTGCCTTTTAAATGGGGATTTTGAAGCCGCAAATGATAATTTGTGGAAATGGGATATAATAAAAGAACTAGAAGACATCTGTCAAAGAGCAAAACCATCAAAATTAGAACCAAAAGAGCAATCTACTGATGTTGAAATATGTGAAACAATTGAAAACCAAAAGTTCCTTAATTTAATGAAACGACTTGGAATTGAAAAGTACTATCCAAGGAAAATGGGGACGGCTGATTTCCATGTAATTTACAAGACCTCTTTACATGACAGCCAGCCCAGCACAGAGGATAAGCTGCCATTTTATTTTTTGCATAAGCTGTTAATGGTGGACTATCGGGTCAGGTATTTGGTTTGTAAGGTTGACAGTAAAACAAAACTAAGTGTAACAAGAGTATTGAACACCTCAAACAAAGGCAGTGACTCCTCAGGTACGTTTGATGACTTTTTAAATTATTTCCATGAAGGAACCAATGAATCTGCAGGAACAAGTCAGACACATGTGCACCCAATGGACATCCAGATGACAATTTTTCATTGTGCAGATGATTTCATGAGACAGTATCTTTCAACAAAGCTCGCTTTCTGCCAGTTTGCACTCCCACTTCTGGTGCCAAATCCTTGTACTTCACAAATAGAATTTCCTCTTTTGGCCCTTAGCCAAGTTAAAAAGAGCTGGAAAGGTGCTGAAAAATCAGGCGGGAAGACCAGCATTAAAAATGATAACAAACTGATTTATCAAGCAGATACACCGGTGGTGTCCTTCACACGGATTGGTCATTCGCCTCATTCTTCTAAGTCTCAGATCCTGAATGCTCTGCTGAGTAAGCACAAACATGACATTTTTTTCCACCGTCACTGTAGAGGCAGCAGCAAAGATTGTGTCCTGATGAACGGGGTTGTGGAAATCTCCTGGTACTGTCCAGGTGGAAAGGATGATGATAGATTTGACAACTGCATCGCCTTCACAAACCTGCATGGGGATGCAAGAGAGCACGAGCAACAAGTCACATTTTTACAGGAGATCGCTTCTATAAATGTGGTTCTCTTATCAGATACAGATCAGAGTGACGAGAAGGGCAAGCAAATTATCTGTGATCTTTGGCAATCACGAAAACCTTTGATCTGCCTTTTTGCTGAAAAAGAGAACATTGTGGCTGGTAAATCAAGCCAGAATGTAGGAATAGGCATCAAGAACAGAAACGAGGCAGAATTAATAGATGAAATAACAGCAACAATCAGAGATTTTCTGGCAGGCTCAATTGCCACTTGTAGTCTTGATGCTTGTGTAAAAACTGCTCGCCAGCATGGCTTCCTCATTGATGAAGACAAGGAAGAGTGCAAGGAAGCCAAGTCAAAGGCACAGGCATTGATGGGCCTCTTGAGAAAGCATAGCTTAGCAAGCATGAAGGAAGAGCTATTGCCTCTTCAAGGAGAATTATGGCACAGATGGTGTAAGAAAGATAAGGAACTTACTCGCTTGCAAGAAAAAAGCAATAGAAGCATTGAACAGCACAGGAGCCAAATTGAATCAGATAAATATGCAATACGACGTGATCAATTAAGTAAGGCATTCCCCCTCAATAACCTAATGAAGTCAGTGCTTCAATTTCTCCAGTCACATCCAGAGGACACCAAAAAGTACTTCCTGCAATGGATGAAAGTATTTATGGATGACTTGTCCTCTGACCACCTCGCAAAACTTCACCAGAAATACCACGAGTTATGGTCTGAAATGTTGACAAAGAAAAAAGAAAATAAGTTGAAAACTAGATTGCAAAATGATTTAGAAAAACTCTCAGCTGAGATAAATAATTCTACAATTGGCCTTGAACACATTTTGAGAGAGGTAGGTCAGATTTATGAAGCTCTGGATGCAGTGGTCCAAAAGGATAAATGTTTTCTTGAATTACCTCAAATTGCAGCTGACCTGATGATTTCAGGTTATCCCATTGAGCTGATGGACGGCGATGCTTCATACGTGCCATTAAAATGGGTCGGAGCAGTTTTTGACTCATTAATTATGAAGCTAGGAGACAGAAAAGTGTTTGTTCTTTCTGTTCTTGGCATTCAGAGCACTGGAAAATCAACACTACTGAATGCCATGTTTGGTCTTCAGTTTAGTGTCAGTGCAGGGAGATGCACCAGGGGAGCATTCATGAAGCTGATTAAGGTGGATAAGAACCTCCAACAGGATTTGAAACTTGATTACATTCTAGTTATTGATACGGAAGGGCTTCGGGCCATAGAGAAGGCCAATAAGTTGTCCCTTAATCATGATAATGAGCTAGCCACTTTCGTCATTGGTCTTGGCAACATGACTGTGATAAATATCTTTGGTGAGAACCCTTCTGAAATGCAAGATATCCTGCAGATCGCTGTCCAGGCATTTCTGAGGATGAAGAAAGTAAATCTCTCCCCAAGCTGTTTGTTTGTGCACCAGAATGTGGGAGAAATAACTGCAAAAGAACAGAATATGGAAGGACAAAGACGCCTCCAGCAAAAGTTAGATGAAATGACAGTTACTGCAGCCCAGCAAGAATTCTGTGATGCAACCTGCTTTAGTGACGTTATCCGATTTGATGTGAGCACCCACATTCATTACTTTGCTCACCTCTGGGAAGGGGACCCACCAATGGCACCTCCAAACCCCAGCTACAGCCAAAATGTGCAGGAACTAAAGAGCAAGATTCTCATGGCTGCCAAAAAGGAATCTCAGGGCAGTGTTTTAAAGCTGTCGGGATTAAAAGGCCGAATCGGTGATTTGTGGAAGGCTTTGTTAAATGAGAATTTTATTTTCAGCTTTAAGAACTCGCTGGAGATTGCAGCGTACAGCAGGTTAGAAACAATGTTTAGCCAATGGACCTGGGAGCTGAGAAGTCACATGCTAGAGCTGCAGATAAAACTAAACAATCAAATCAGGAACAGAGAAATGCTCCAAATCACCAGAGAAAGCCTTGAAGAAGGAGTTAAAGAAAAATATGATGCCATCATGGATCAACTCAAAAAGTATTTCAGTGAAGACCCAGATGCTGAAATATTGATTCAATGGAAAGCAAAGATAGAAATTAAACTGAAAGATCTTAAAATGTCACTTATTGATGAAACTAAGAGGAAATCTGAAGAATTTATCAGACTAAGGAAGAACCAAAGCAAACTGGATGAAAGGAAGTCAGAATATGAAAAGGAGCTATTCAAAAAGAGCCAAGAGCTGGCTCTGTCATTAAAAGGCAAGAAATTGAGTGAAAATGAACTGAGAGAGAACTTTAACCACCTATGGGGAAAATGGGTCTATGAAGTGTCCTCTGATGCCCCTCCTGCTACAGAGCCTAACATCAGGGTTGATATAGAAAACATCCTGCTCGAGCGTTTTGAACCGAAGTCTGTCATAGCAGAAAAAATTAAAGCCTGTTCTAGCAAGAATATGTTTTCCACTGATTGTTCCAAGCATGTCATCATAAAGAGAGCATGGTATGGACGGAAGAAGACTTTAGAGAAGTTTGATAGAGACAGCATAGAGCAGGTTACAGACCGCATCACACAGGGGGTCAGAGCAATGATCGATAGGAAAGAGCAGCAGAGACTGGATTACAGTGCAAGTTACATTCATGAAATACTGAATAAAATAAGACAAGAGGTGGACTCTGCAGCTAATAACCCAAAGTACACATTTAATAACGATTACATAATAGATTTATCAGTATTTTTATGCAAAATGGCAAGAGAAAGGTTTGAAGACATGCACACAGCATTTAAAAAAGCACATGATCCAACTGTCTACCTGGAGAGTAAAAGAGAGGATTTCTTCAAGTGTTTTCAGATTTCCTGCCAAGGAGCAGCCTCCATCACAGCATTTGCTGATTTCCTATGCACCAAGCTTGCTGCAGCTCTCCGCCAGGCAGTCTATGACAAGACTGCCATTGACATAGCCAGTGAGATGAAGTCTACACTTCCAGCTTTCAATGGGAACAGATTAAAACTGGAAAACTATATTCTTGTGTATCTGGCAGAGAAGGAAGACTTTGAGGAGTACAAGCGATACATTCAATCCCCAAAATACTTTTTTGAGGATTTTATCAAGCAGCACGTTGATGATTATTGCTTAGACAAGAACAATCCAAAACTGAAGAGTTTCCTAAATAATTCCCTTGATTCTTTCCATACTCTTGTCCTTTCAGCTATTCGCGACTCAACTGAAGTTACTAAAGACAGAAGTGGCGATGTATCCTTATGGCTGGATGAATTTTGCAGGAGACTTCTTCAGCATTTAACCCTTCCAAGAGATGATCTAAAAAGCATTGAACATCAGGAGGTAACCGACATAGAGTTTCTTAAAGAAGCAATGAGTAAAGCATTGGCTCCTGTGGTACAAAATCTGAAAAAAGACTTTGCTGCCATTGATATGGGGCCATTTTCAAGAAAACCACATGAAATACTAGCTGAACAGCTTGGCGGGTGCTGGGAGAAGTGTCCCTTTTGCACAGCTCCTTGCACAAACACCATAGCTAGTCATGATGGAAAACACAGTGTTCCTTTCCATCGGCCTCAAGCTGTGGGTGGTGGGCGCTGGCATAAAACAGACAATCTAGTTATTGATATTTGTTCCAGTCTTGTAGCAAGTGATTGCGTATACATACTTAGTGAAGATCGACACATTCCATTCAAGAAATACTGGGAAGGAGGATCTCCTTATTCTGACTGGAAGATCACAGCAGACACGTCAGAGCAGTCTTACTGGAAATGGTTTGTGTGTCATTTCAAGGCAGAGATAGAAAAACTCCATGGTAGAAAGTTTGAAGGCAAAGGAAAAATCCCTCCTCAATGGAAATATGTTACAAAGGACACTGTACTCTCTGAGCTGAAAAATTGACAACCTTCAGTCAGTCAGAAAGAATAACTATAGGTTGACATGCCATTAGCTTTACTCCTTTGAAAGTGTATGTAATGACTGTTTTTAAATATTACTGCTTTAGAGAGTTAGTCATTCAAGCAAATCTATACTCCAGTCTCTTGGAGAACTTGGAGAAATATGGGCAGATTATTAACTTCAGTATGGAGTAATTTAGTTGCATCATTATAGCTTCAGATCCGGGTAGCTTTCCTAACAGAAATATTCTAACTCAATCACAAGTTGTAGCAGGGGATTTTTTCTTTATGCTTGTCATAATTATAAAGGGAAGGGTAACAGCTCTCCTGTGTACAGTACTATAAAATCCCTCCTGGCCAGAGACTCCAAAATCCTTTTACCTGTAAAGCGTTAAGAAGCTCAGGTAACCTGGCTGACACCTGACCCAAAGGACCAATAAGGGGACAAGATACTTTCAAATCTTGGGGGGAGGGGGGGAAGGCTTTTGTTTGTGCTCTTTGTTTTGGGGGTTGTCCACTCTTGGGACTGAGAGGGACCAGACATCAATCCAGGCTCTCCAAATCTTTCTGAACGAGTCTCTCATGTTTCAAACTTGTAAGTAAACAGCCAGGCAAGGTGTGTTAGTTTTTTATCTTTGTTTTCTCAACTTGTAAATGTACCTTTTTGCTAGAGTGTTTATCTCTGTTTGCTGTAACTTGGAACCTAAGGCTAGAGGGGATTCCTCTGGGCTCTTTAAGTTTGATTACCCTGTAAAGTTATTTTCCATCCTGATTTTACAGAGATGATTTTTACCTTTTTCTTTAATTAAAAGCCTTCTTTTTAAGAACCTGATTGATTTTCCTTGTTTTTAGATCCAAGGGGGTTGGATCTTGATCCACCAGGAGTTGGTGAAAGGAAGGAGGGGGGATGGTTAATTTCTCCTTGTTTTAAGATCCAAGGGGTTTGGATCTGTATTCACCAGGGAATTGGTGAAGAGTCTCTCAAGGCTACCCAGGGAAAGGAATTAGCATCAAGAGTGGTGGCAGCGGACCAGATCTAAGCTGGTAGTTAAGCTTAGAAGTTTTCATGCAGGCCCCCACATTTGTACCCTAAAGTTCAAAGTGGGGAAGCAGCCTTGACAATGCTCTAAACATATGATGAATTATTAACTGCATCATCAAGAAACAGAACTAGAGCTGGACAATATTACAGTAGGCCCAGAGCTCTGTTTCATGTGAAAAGCAGCTTCAGAATCAGGCTCGTCTAGCCTAAAGTTATTTCGGTTGCTTTTTATCATTAATGGGCTACATACTGAAATAAAGACACAGGACCAAATTCTAACAACACACTTACCACTGTGGAATCTAAGTAGCTACATTGAAGTCAACTGAGTTACTCCAGAAAGAGACTGGTGTAACTGAGATCCAAAATTGGCCTGTACCATAGAGAGTTTCTTATGGATGTTATACCTTACACAATGGGCTGGGTGTGAACTGGGTATGGCACACTGATCTAGCCAAGTCCCCCACATTCCCAACTTTTTGGAGAACAGGGTGGTAGCCATGTAAAAGCACTACAAACACAACCACCATCACGTTGCCACTTCAATTGTAAGTCCTCTTGGGCAAAAGTTTGTATGTATCAGATAATCCAGTAATACTTTACAATAAAATAATTGTATAATACATTTCTTATTCAGTGACAATACATTAACTATGGTAAATATATTTCACATCTCTTTAATATTCATTGTCACATAGAATTAAGGTATTTTATTGTAATGGCACTCAGTGTTCAACTTTCAATATATGTCACAAGTGCACATAAAACAAAATTTTGCACTGAAGCCAATGGAGTTACGCAGGGGTAAATCAGGGCAAAATTTGGCCCATAATGTTTTTAATTCCTTTTCAGAGTAGTTCTAATTATATTATTTCTAAGTACAAAAAATTCCTGTTGCTTATACTAGCCAGAGTCATTAATAAAAAAATTGGGTGTATGTGTGTTTTGGGGAAAAAATTAAAGCATGGAGGATAGTTCACAGTAAACCTAATTTGTTTGATTCACTTGTCATGGAAAAGCATTTCTAGAAGAAATTGATCATTCTGGAGAGGGTTACATTATACTTGTCTACAATTATTTTGATTTTATAATGTGCTGGTGTGTCTGGATAGTGATTAAACACCCCATTTTGATCACTGAAGTGTGTGTGTTGTGGTTATCTAAATTTGTGAAAAAATGCAGTTAGCAGAGTGGTTATATACAACTATTCTTTATTACAGAATTTCTCAGCCACATGCTCACATGAGCGATAGAAAGCAAAGGAAATATGAAAAAGCTGTACATAAATAGCAAGACTATCACTCTGAACTCTGTCCTGTACCTTCCTTTCAGTCTCCATAAAAATCACTTCCTTGAAATAAAAAAGAAGATGTATTATTTCTGGTAAATGAACCTTGCCAAGATTCTAGGCCCCAGACTTACTTTTAGGCACAATTCCAAATAAAGTTGATTTTAAAAGCAGTTTGGTTTTTATTTTGCAAAATGAGGTGTATTTAAAAAAAAGTGTGTGTGTGTGTGTGTGTGTGTGTGTGTGTGTGTGTGTGTGTGTGTGTGTGTGTGTGTGAGAGAGAGAGAGAGAGAGAGATAGGGGTCTGTGCAAGACATAGGTGTGGGTTTGGTTGCAAACTGTTTGTTTTAAACTAACAGGATTTTTTTTACTGTGCAAATGTTGGGGGGCTAATTGCAAACACTGCCCTAAGCAGGAGAGCAGGAATTTGTTGATCAAGGCGCGTGTTCAGGAAGAAATGTCTGTCTTCTCTCTTCCCATAATTTGCAGAAGTGCAAATGCTCCTGGTTCAGCCACTGGAACAGAGGATGTGGGATTGCAGGAAAGGACTCCAGAGCAATTAAATGCTTCACAAAGAGAGGATCCTGATGTCAGAATTGTGTGTGGTTTGGAAATCAATTGGCAAATGCTGCCATCGTGGAATGTAGGGTCCCTTCACAATACCATAGTAAAAGCTTTCTGGTCACAGGGGGAAAGCCTGGAGTTTAAAGATGAAATTTTGCATAGGAGAAACCAGCTAGCGATGGCTTCAGCTATCAGGTGATTAGACCAGATAACCAAAGAACCTCCCTTTTCAGTGTATGTCATGATTTTAAAACTGCTGGACACTTCGGGGTTGCAAAAGCCTTAGCCAAGTTAAGGGGGAATTTCTATTTGGTAAAATGCAGGCAGAATATAGAAAACTGGTGCAGGAAATGTGATCTTTGCACTGCAGAGAAGGGTCCCCCTTAGACTGGGAAAGCCCCTTTGCAGCATAAGAACATAAGAACAGCCATGCTGGGTCAGACCAGCGGTCCATCTAGCCCAGTATCCTGTCCTCTCACAGTGACCAATGCCAGGTGCCCCAAAGGGAATGAACAAAACAGGTAATCATCAAGTGATCTATGCCCTGTCACCCAATCCCAGCTTCTGGCAAACAGAGGCTAGGGACACCATTCCTGCCCATCCCGGCTAATAGCCATTGATGGACCTATCGTCCATGAATCTATCTAGCTCCCTTTTGAACCCCGTTATAGTATTGGCCTTCACAACACCCTCTGGCAAGGAGTTCCAGAGGTTGACAGTGCGTTGCGTGAAAAAAATACTTTTTTTCAGCAGTATCTTGAAATCTGTCTGAGCCAGCAAATTCCACAGAAACAATGGATTCAGGCACTGAAGACAGAGCTCCCTGAAAGAGGTCTCTCCCAGTTGCATGAAAGTAAATCCAGGGCAAAAAGACTCCAAGGAGATTTGGATGGGAGTAAAATTGTTTGGGTGGGGGATGGGGGGATGTGAAAACATCCTGAAAGAAAAACATGTAAATAATTAAAATTGCATCATTTGAAATTTGTTAAAATATTTCTTGTCTTTCTGTAGAGAATGTGTTCTTAGGGTGACACCATTTTAGGATGATGTTATAGGTTGGGTTAACCCTTGTTCAAAGCGGAGACGTAACAACCTCCCTTCATTCAGGTTAAATAGGAGAAACAACAGGGACCTAACCAAAACACGAACACACGTCACTGCCTAAAACAAAGGCACATGCCAGTCCACCCAGGCATTAGAACTGTGTGGGCTGAGAGCTTCCCTGGGTTTTGTTTTGGGAAGGGGGTGAGAGAAGCAATAGAGCGAGACAGAGAAGGAGCAGAACGATAGACACAGCCTGCACAAGCAGAGTCTGGTGCTGGCTAAAAGAGGCCTGGGGCTCTGAGCAAGGAAACTGTCACCTGTTGTTTGGTTCCTCCTGTGTTCAGGGAAACAGGACCGAGGGAAGTTGTGGAATCCCCATCACTGGAGGTGTTTAAGAACAGGCTGAACAAATACCTGACAGAGATGGTTTAGGTTTA
>NW_020671556.1:0-6882 GCF_002925995.2 Terrapene triunguis | reverse complement strand
CTGCTTGTGTGTGTGTGTGTGTGTGTGTGTGTGTGTGTGTGTGTGTGTGTGTGTGTGTGTGTGAGGGGCCTGTGCAAGTGGGGTCAGAACAAACCATGTGGCTTTTAAACTAACAAGGGTTTCTCTGCAAAATGGATTTTAAAAGCAGTTTTGGTTTTTATTCTGCAAAATGAGATGTATTTAAAAAACCTGTTTGTTGTACAGCCTGAAATGGATTATTTTGTTGTAAAGCTATGACTTTTTAAATAGAAAAACACCCCAATGAAGTAAGTGTGATGTATGTTTACAAGACGGTTTCATGAGTTTTATAATAATGTTGTTGTTGTTTGCTTCACAGTACAGTCAAAACATGAGAGATCCTTAGACCAGAGGGAAAACAAGCTGAAAAGAAAAAGGAAAGAGACCGCTGAAAAGGAAAATTCACCAGCAGCAGTGACTGATGGATGGATGAAGCCCTGTAAATATATTTTGCTTATTGGTTTGGCTGTTCTATGAGGTTTTGTATTTTAAGTAAATACATAGGTGTGGGTGAGAGAGGTGGTAAAGTTCAGTTTTTGTAAAATGCTGTTTTTCCCCCGTCATAGGCCTGGGCAACTTTTCTGACAATGCTGTAGTCAGAGATAAAAGGACATCTCCTCCAGAACTGCCAACGAACCAGGAATCTGCTTTGAGACCTTTAACAACGCAAAACAGCGCAAGAGTGCAGCTGAAACATCCGGGCGGTCCAAACCTCATATACGTCAAACCCAAGGACAAAACAAAAGACTCTGGTAAAAAACAACCATGCCACCACAACTCCAGTTCCTCAGTGGCCACCACCACACCAAGCCCTGAGGAAACTGTGAGCGAAAACACCCACATTCACAAACCCAGAGCACGCACTCTAGGGGTTCTGAATGGGCGCAAACCCGGAGCATGCGCTCTAGGGGTTGCGTTTAAAAAACCAAGGACTAAAAGCTTCTGCGATGCTGAGGTATTGCAATCACACAACCCGCACTCCAGTTCCTCAGCGGCCACCACCACACCAAGCCCTGAGGAAACTGTGAGCGAAAATGCCCACATTCACAAACCCGGAGCAGGCGCTCTAGGGGTTGTGAATAAAAAACCAAGAACTGACAAACCATTCTCCCAAAACCATAAGCTTGTCCCAGCTCCCCCATATTCTAGTAGTTGGGAAGGGGTTGAGGCTTCCCTCAGAAAAGTGGTGGCGGATGTATCCTCGGGTAGGCTAAAAGAACGGGATTCTAGAAAGAAATGGGAAAAATATGATGCTTGGTTCAGAGCCATGCTGAAAAACATAAGGGCTGGAAAGGGTGGCTCTGAACAGGCATGACTAGTCGTGAAAAGGGGCCCCCTCCAGGGTACACATCAGTTCATGTGTAAACAAAAGGGGGGACAGCGTTTGGGGGATAAACAGATGGCTGCCAAAAAGTTCCAGGCCCAGGTTGTTGTAAAAATTTTAAAAAGGGCTAAAGAGGTAATGAGGAAAAAACAAAAACAAAAAGAGATGCCCCCTACTGGAGGCTCTCAAACTGGCTTGTCTGAAAATGGGGAGGCGGAATCAGACTCTGGTTTAGCAAATTCCCCAGAGGGCGCTCTAGATGGGTCCCGTTCTACTCCCAATGACCCTCATGGAGGCGCCTCAGAGTCTGACTCTCAAATAGCATCTAATGTAGAAGATGCCGCTAATGATCCCGTAGAGGAACCCCCAAGTAACCCCGAAAATGCCGAGGTGTATATGGAGAGAGTGAGAAGTTGGCAACGTGAAGTATCCAGATTTGGGGGGTCGGTGTATTGTGAGGAATTTCGTTTTGTTAATCTTGAGCAAATAAATTCAGCTCAGCAGGTTGTTGAAGCCATACACCGGGGGATACAGTTAGTGCTCGATGACATTAGTGGTAGGGTAGGCCCTGATGATTATGTTCAGTTACGTTTAGAGAGCCGTAATTTAACTAACTCTTTGTTTTCGGTCAAAAAAACTAGGGGTGAGCTGTCTGCTGAGGATTTCTTAAATCAGACCTCAAAACTGCTACAGAGCAATAGAGAGTTGCATCTCGATGGGACGTTGCGCCTTGTGGTGACAGTTGTAAAAAACAGGGGTGGGGGCGCTCGTAGAGTTTTAAATACTATCCTTAATAGTCAAATTATTCATAAAAAGAGACAGTGTTTAGTAGACCTGACTTACACCGGTACCAATTTGTGTTTTGCGGGTGGGCTCTTGGCCGTTATGTCCGATCGTAAACCTACGGACGCGGAATTGTTAGCGGAGGCGAGAAAGTTACATGAGAAACTGGGGTGGTCAGATCAAAAAAAGGTTATGCTTAGCGACGTAGCAAAGTTTGAACAGCATTTAGGAGTTCACATACAGGTGGTGCTGTATACGGCAAAAGGCGGCTGGGGCTTTTTTAAAACGGGGGACACAGTGTACCCTAAGACTTATTTTATCCTGTTGCACGATGAGCATTACTATGGGGTTCTGGATGTAAAAAAGTTGTTCGGAGCGAAAAATTATTGTGAGTTTTGCCACATGGTGTACAGCCACGACCACTCTTGCAGGTATCATTGCCGCCTCTGCTTGAGCGTAACGTGCTCAGACAGCGTGGGCGAGCAGCAGCGGTGTCCTAGCTGTAGACTGTATTGTCGGTCCAAAGAGTGTTTAGACAGACATATCGACTGTGCATCAAAAAACCAAGTTGAATGCCTGTCTAAAACTTTGTGTGAGAAGTGTCAGTCTTACGTGGACAAGCGGCATAGGTGTAAAGGGAGACGGTGTAAGCAGTGTCAGGGTTTGATCGTTGGTGATGTAGACGGTCACCTCTGTTTTATGGACAGCCTTAAAAAGCCCGAATCTTCAGAAAAGTATATCTTTTATGATTTTGAATGCACGCAGGAGACCGGGGTGCACACTCCCAATTACATTTTTGCTATGTCCCTAAAGCCAGAAAAATCCTGGGAATTTAAGGGCGATGAGTGTCTTTCTGTGTTTGTGAAGACCTTTATTGGCAAAGAGTTTCGGGACTACACGTTCCTAGCACACAATTCTAAAGGTTATGATGCATACTTTATCGTTAGACAGTTACTCAAGGAAAAGATGGGCCTAGAACTGATCACTCAGGGTAGTAAACTAATGTGCGTGGAAGTTAAGGCCCTGGGCATTCGTTTTATAGACTCTTTAAACTTCTTGCCCATGAAGCTTAGCAAGCTACCGCAGGCGATGGGGTTTGAAGGGTGCAAAGGGTATTTTCCACACTTTTTTAACACGTTAGAAAATCAAAATTACGTGGGGCCTATGCCCGGTATGGAGCACTATGGTGTAGAAAGCATGATGCCCAGAGAAAAAGCAGAGTTTCTCGACTGGTATCGGGACCACAGCTCTGAGGCGTTTGACTTGCAGAAAGAGCTCGCGTATTACTGTCAGCAGGATGTAAAAATTTTGAGACAGGCCTGTATCCTATACAGAAAAGAGATTATGAAAATGACGGAGAAGGGAGATGTAGTAGAGAAAGAACCTGGTAAATTATCTCTCTCCCTTTTGCTCTTTCTGATTGTTAAATTGTTACCCTGGCATTGTGTCCATATAATCCCTGATCCTGAAAACACTACTGCTGTGTGAACTCCTTGCTACCACGAGCAACCCTGTTGAAGCCAATGGGAGCGGTCTTAAACACTATGGGCTTGAGTGGCACCTTGACATGTGCACTGAGGAAGCGGTAGTATGTAACTGCACTGCACCAAGAGCAGAGCAGGGACTGGATGAAGAGTCACAATTCAGTCCCTGCTTCCTCCAGGGGAAGTAAGCTGCATCAGCCCTTTACCTGGCTTAGCTAACTTCTCCCTCTGCACCATCTCACCTGTGCTGGCTCGTGTGTGGCCGAGCTGGAGACTCGGCCCTACCCATTCTTTGTACCTGCCTGCGCACCCTTTGCCAACCTTCATGGGAGCGGGAGTAGCGGCTTGGTGATCTCTGCTCTTCCCCCGCTATGCTGTGACCTATGATGAGAGTAGGCTGAGCAAGGCATAGAGGAAATCTTTATGTCCCCACTTACTCCCCATGCAGGCATTTAGGCTGGTTCACGGTGAAACCTGTGCCAGGTAACAAGTGCGTGCAATGTCAGGTGTTATCTTGTAAGCTCCGTAATTAGGGACCTTGTTCCCTACGTGTCTGTAAAGCACGTAGCCTAGCGCACTTCCAGGCAATGTATAATAAACAATAACAATCTATTTTAGGATTATTCACATGAACAAGGGTTATAGGATCAGGTCCTTTTTCATAGAAGGAGACACAAAAAACATATTGCAAATAAACCTACATTAATTTAACATGACTGTGTTGAGGAGCTATCTAGAATCAATGCACATGGCATGTGTATTAATTTTCATTGTATATAAAAAGACTCTCGTGTTACTATTTTGTCCAGGGCACAAAGCAGGGCAGAGAATATGGGTCAGATCTTGAAGTCCTTATGGCATTGTCATCAGTAGGCGTGAGTAAGGACTTCAGGATTTGAGCCTTGAGTTGCATGTGGATTCTTCCATTAGCAAACCAATTTGGGTTAAGTAATATATACAACAGACAACGGGCAGGGGTAACAATGGAAATGAATAGATGAAAAATGAAACGGATTAACACATTTAATCAGTATTAGGCTGCCTAATGAATGATTAGCCTGTCATTTAACGCCCCTTGATCCATTCCTTTCTGTAGTTATTATTCTCCAAAGATAAACATGTCTGATTCCAAGTGGGCTTTTGTCTTTCAAGCTACTTGAATCCATGTTATGCTACAGTGTTTGGTGAGATATCGGCATTAAAAATGTGAATTAATACAAACAAAAAATGTTCGAGCAACTCCTGGCTGGGTTTTCGAATGCTAGTGATGCTTCAGAAAAGACAAAACAGCTTCTCTGTTGCAGTGCTCTGGAAATAGGACTGAAGCAGCCGAGCTTAAAAACCTACAGATGGTTCATTACGTAGAGGCCAGCAACTAACTCCCAAGAACATACAACCCTATTGCTCCACTCTCGTCATTGGTTCCCCATTGAGTTCCAGGTTGAATTCAAGGTTTTGATGCTCATCTTCAAAGACCTCTAGGGGAATGGCCCAAATTCCTTGAAGGGCCGGGTGTGGTTGTCACCTCCCATGTCAGCAACATGTCATTGGAGGAATGGAATTGGCACCCTCCAGGGCAAGTATTGTTCAAAATGGTTTTCAGTGGAAAATAGCTTTTTAATCAAAATGGAAATTGTTGTGGGAAATGTCCAGTTTCCACAAAATTTTTTGTGCTTATGTAAAAAAAACAATCCCCAACAGTTTTCCAGGTTTTTGTTTGAAATTTTCCTTTATTTGACAATAACCTAAAAGCTTCTGAAGAACAAATTAGACAAAACCAAAATATTTTTTAAATTTGAATTGATTTTTTTCCCAGGGAAAAAAAGACATTTTTGACCAGCTTTGCTCATGAGCGCAGACGCTTTCTCTGGGACGAATTGCCTGCAAATCTGCAGTGTGCTCCAGGGAGAGACCAAGCTGTCCCTGACTCTCAACTTCACTTCAGAGTGAAATGCAAAACCTAAACCTTTCACCACAAGCACCCCAGTCAAAAGTAAGAGGGAAAAATAACCCAAAGCATCACCCAAAGTCCCTACAGCAGGAGGGAAGTCAGATATGTGGAGGGAAAGCAGGTATGTTTCTCTCCAACTGTCAAGCACTCAGATGCTACAGTATAAAATCCTTGATAGAGATATTAGATTAGATACAAAATAGAGTTGGGGTGTGGGGACCAGGGCCTCATCATTTTTTACTGGCTGTAAGGGTGAGGGAGAAGGAGAGAGTGGGGTGTGGAAACAGGACCTTAGGGGAGGAGTGGTGCAAGGGTGGGGCCCCAGGTGAAGGGGGGCAATATACCAATCTCTCAGAGCTGGAAGGGATGCAGAAAGGTCATTGAGTTCAGCCCCCTGCCTTCACTAGCAGGACCAAGTACTGATTTTGCTCCAGATCCCCTAAGTGGTCCCCTCAAGGATTGAACTTATAACCGTGGGTTTAGCAGGCTAATGCTCAAACCACTGAGCTATCCCTCCCCCCTTGGTGTGGGGTGGAGGGCGGGGCCATGGTTTGGGTGCCGGTGGGCCCCCCCCACTTTTAGAGAGCTTCCATCTCCCCTTCCATACTCATAAACTCATACTATTCTATCTATAATACTTAAGGCAGCTCCACAGTCAGGGAACATGTAGTGCGGGGGAAATTCTGAGCTTGGGGGTATGCACAGGGCCGGTGCAACCACTAGGCGGCCGCCTAGGGCGCCAAGTGGTTGGGGGCGCCAAAAAGTGGTGCCCCAAACATTTTTTTTAAACAGCGGAGCACAAGGCTGCCGCTGCTCCCCGCCTCCTGGCTCCAGAGAGGCTGCCCGCGGCGCAGCCAGTCCCTCCCCCCAGGGGAGCAGTCGGCGGCAGAACAGGGAAGGCGAGGGTTTTCCAGCACTAGCAGCTGCACCTTCTTCCCCATGCCGCGGGCCGAGCGGGGCCCCCCTGCTACCCTCAGGGCTGTCAGCGGCAGCAGGCTCGGGCGCAGGGGGGCTGGCTGCCTGTGCCACCGCTGAGAGCCCCGGGGGCGGCGGGGAGCCCGGCTCAGCCCGCGGCTTGGGGAAGAAGGCACAGCTGTGCTTTGTTCTTCGGGCGGAGAAGCTGGGTGTTTACTCCGCCTGCAAGGTACCTAGCCGGGCCGCAGGGAGCCACACGGGGCCGCGGAGCACCGGGGGGTGGGCACGTCCAGTCCCTGGCCTGGGGAATGGTGTATGTGGGAGCAACCCGGGCACCCTTCCCCCAGCCAGCACCACCCACTCCAACACCCACCAACTGGCTACCTTCTCCCCTGTGCACCCCCCGC
>NW_020671555.1:0-4515 GCF_002925995.2 Terrapene triunguis | reverse complement strand
GTCTCCATATTGGAAGAGAAGGTTCGAGGTCTGGAGAAACAAGTATCGACCCCGCGTTGCATACGAGAAAATGAAGATTTCCTGGACAGACGTCAGGATATGCTTCTACGGGCACAACGTTCTGAAGAATCGGAGCAGGCTGCGCAGCGGGGACTGAAGGACGGTGAAGAAATGTGGCAGCGTATGACCTCCAGAAGAAGAAATGGGAGTGTCCATGTACCAGCAATGGAGATACAGGTGAGCAACCGTTTTCATGTTCTCTCCACAGGTACTAATGCGGAGAGTGGAGTAGATGATACATCTGAGGGAAGGGAGCAGAAGGAGACTCCACTGATTGGAAGGCATGAGATGCACTGTCCTAGGGATGGGGGTTCCACGACCACCGCTCCCAAGAGAAGGAGGAGGGTGTTGGTGGTTGGGGACTCCCTCCTCAGGGGGACTGAGTCATCTATCTGCCGCCCCGACCGGGAAAACTGAGAGGTCTGCTGCTTGCCAGGAGCTAGGATTCCCGATGTGACAGAGAGACTGCCGAGACTCATCAAGCCCTCGGATCGCTACCCCTTCCTGCTTCTCCACGTGGGCACCAATGATACTGCCAAGAATGACCTTGAGCGGGTCGCTGCAGACTACGTGGCTCTGGGAAGAAAGATAAAGGAGTTTGAGGCGCAAGTGGTGTTCTCGTCCATCCTCCCTGTGCAGGGAAAAGGCCTGGGTAGAGACTGTTGAATCGTGGAAGTCAACGAATGGCTACGCAGGTGGTGTCGGAGAGAAGGCTTTGGATTCTTCGACCATGGGATGGTGTTCCAAGAAGGAGGAGTGCTAGGCAGAGACGGGCTCCACCTAACGAAGAGAGGGAAGAGCATCTTCGCAAGCAGGCTGGCTAACCTAGTGAGGAGAGCTTTAAACTAGGTTCACCGGGGGAAGGAGACCAAAGCCCTGAGGTAAGTGGAGAAGTGGGATACCGGGAGGAAGCATGAGCAGGAGAGTGCAAGAGGGGAGGACTCCTGTCTCAGACTGAGAAAGCGGGACAATCAGCGAGTTATCTTAAGTGCCTATACACAAATGCAAGAAGCCTGGGAAACAAGCAGGGAGAACTGGAAGTCCTGGCACAGTCAGGGAACTATGATGCGATTGGAATAACAGAGACTTGGTGGGATAACTCACATGACTGGAGCACTGTCATGGATGGATATAAACTGTTCAGGAAGGACAGGCAGGGCAGAAAAGGTGGGGGAGTTGCGTTGTATGTAAGAGAGGAGTATGACTGCTCAGAGCTCCGGTGTGAAACTGCAGAGAAACCTGAGAGTCTCTGGATTAAGTTTAGGAGTGTGAGCAACAAAGGTGATGTCGTGATGGGAATCTGCTATAGACCACCAGACCAGGGGAATGAGGTGGACAAGGCTTTCTTCCGGCAACTAGCAGAAGTTACTAGATTGCAGGCCCTGGTTCTCATGGGAGACTTCAATCACCCTGATATCTGCTGGGAGAGCAATACAGCGGTGCACAGACAATCCAGGAAGTTTTTGGAAAGTGTAGGGGACAATTTCCTGGTGCAAGTGCTGGAGGAACCGACTAGGAGCAGAGCTTTTCTTGACCTGCTGCTCACAAACCGGGAAGAATTAGTAGGGAAAGCGAAAGTGGATGGGAACCTGGGAGGCAGTGACCATGAGCTGGTCGAGTTCAGGATCCTGACACAAGGAAGAAAGGAGAGCAGCAGAATACGGACCCTGGACTTCAGAAAAGCAGACTTTGACTCCCTCAGGGAACAGATGGGCAGGATCCCCTGGGAGAATAACATGAAGGGCAAAGGGGTCCAGGAGAGCTGGCTGTATTTTAAAGAATCCTTATTGCGGTTGCAGGAACAAACCATCCCGATGTGTAGAAAGAATAGCAAATATGGCAGGCGACCAGCTTGGCTTAACAGTGAAATCCTTGCTGACCTTAAATGCAAAAAAGAAGCTTATAAGAAGTGGAAGATTGGACAAATGACCAGGGAGGAGTATAAAAATATTGCTCAGGCATGCAGGAGTGAAATCAGGAAGGCCAAATCACGCTTGGAGTTGCAGCTAGCAAGAGATGTTAAGAGTAACAAGAAGGGTTTCTTCAGGTATGTTAGCAACAAGAAGAAAGTCAAGGAAAGTGTGGGCCCCTTACTGAATGAGGGAGGCGACCTAGTGACAGAGGATGTGGAAAAAGCTAATGTACTTAATGATTTTTTCCACTTTCCACTGCCCCCTCGGCCGGACAAAGACACCACCCCAGGGATACATTCTTATACACAGGTACAAACAAGTTACACATCACTCCTGACGTATTGAGGTGCAACCCCTCTACGTAGCAAGGTGTCGCCTCTCACCTTGTACAGATTGGTTCGATCAAAACAACTCTATCCATTATTTTACCCTTTTGCCCCTGCCATTGGGATGGGTCGACCTGTTCCATGTTATCTGTGGAATGTTCCAGTATAGTGTGTTTTGGTACCATGTTTGTACTTTAACTTTGCTAGGTGTATATTTATGCAACATCAGCCCTTTTCCTGCCAGCTTCTGTGAACCGAACCGGCCTTCAGCGCACAGTCTGACTTTGCTTTCTAGCCAAGTCTCGACCATTACTTTAGTTCAGGCCTCAGGCCTCATACTGGGCCTTTATTAGGGCCTTTACTTACTACATGGACTATTTAGAAAAGCTGGATGAGCACAAGTCCATGGGGCCGGCTGTGCTGCATCCAAGGGTGCTAAAGGAGTTGGCGGATGTGATTGCAGAGCCATTGGCCATTATCTCTGAAAACTCATGGCGATCGGGGGAGGTCCCAGATGAGTAGAAAAAGGCTAATGTAGTGCCCATCTTTAAAAAAGGGAAGGAGGAGGATCCGGGGAACTACAGGCCAGTCAGCCTCACCTCAGTCCCTGGAAAAATCATGGAACAGGTCCTCAAGGAATCAATTTTGAAGCACTTAGAGGAGAGGAAAGTGATCAGGAACAGTCAGCATGGATTCACCAAGGGGAAGTCGTGTCTGACTAACCTAATTGCCTTCTATGAGGAGATAACTGACTCTGTGGATGAGGGGAAAGCAGTGGACATGTTATTCCTTGACTTTAGCAAAGCTTTTGATACGGTCTCCCACAGTATTGTTGCCAGCAAGTTAAAGAACTATGGGCTGGATGAATGGACTATAAGGTGGATAGAAAGCAGGCTAGATTGTCGGGCTCAACGGGTAGTGATCAACGGCTCCATGTCTAGTTGTCAGCCGGTTTCAAGCGGAGTGCCCCAAGGGTCGGTCCTGGGGCCAGTTTTGTTCAATATCTTCATTAATGATCTGGAGGATGGCGTGGACTGCACTCTCAGCAAGTTTGCAGATGACACTAAGCTGGGAGGAGAGGTAGATACGCTGGAGGGTAGGGATCGGATACAGAGGGACCTAGACAAATTAGAGGATTGGGCGAAAAGAAACCTGATGAGGTTCAACAAGGACAAGTGCAGAGTCCTGCACTTAGGATGGAAGAATCCCATGCAGTGCTACAGACTAGGGACCGAGTGGCTAGGCAGCCGTTCTGCAGAAAAGGACCTAGGGGTCACAGTGGACGAGAAGCTGGATATGAGTCAACAGTGTGCCCTTGTTCCCAAGAAGGCTAACGGCATTTTGGGCTGTATAAGTAGGGGCATTGCCAGCAGATCGAGGAACGTGATCATTCCCCTCTATTCGACATTGGTGAGGCCTCATCTGGAGTACTGTGTCCAGTTTCAGGCCCCACACTACAAGAAGGATGTGGAAAAATTGGAAAGAGTCCAGCAGAGGGTAACAAAAATGATTAGGGGGCTGGAGCACATGACTTATGAGGAGAGGCTGAGGGAACTGGGATTGTTTAGTCTCCAGAAGAGAAGAATGAGGGGGGATTTGATAGCTACTTTCAACTACCTGAAAGGGGGTTCCAAAGAGGATGGATCTAGACTGTTCTCAGTGGTGACAGATGACAGAACAAGGAGTAATGGTCTCAAGTTGCAATGGGGAAGGTCTAGGTTGGATATGAGGAAAAACTTTTTCACTAGAAGGGTGGTGAAGCACTGGATTGGTTTACCTAGGGAGGTGGTGGAATCTCCTTCCTTAGAGGTTTTTAAGGACAAAGCCCTGGCTGGGATGATTTAGTTGGGGATTGGTCCTGCTTTGAGCAGGGGGTTGGACTAGATACCTCCTGAGGTCCCTTCCAATCCTGATATTCGATGATTCTATATGGACCAGCAACAGTCTATATAGTATGGCAGGACATGAGATACTGGACTGTATGGACCTGTAAGTGAGATCCATTAGGGAGGAGCTGTGGATACTGACGTCTGAGGCCTGGTCCCCTACACAGCCACCTAACGAGATGGACAGACCCGTTCTTCTGTTCCAGACTGTTCAGGTGCTCATCACTGTGGTAGCGTCTCTAGCGCAGCAGGGGGCAGGCACGTGGGCCAGCGGACCTGGAACGGCTCGATCCTGCAGGGCAGAAAGGAGGGTGCTGGACTCTATGGCCG
>NW_020671554.1:0-7823 GCF_002925995.2 Terrapene triunguis | reverse complement strand
ACAACCCACTTCTTCGGATGCATATGCATCCGAAGAAGTGGGTTGTAGCCCACGAAAGCTTATGCTCTAATAAATTTGTTAGTCTCTAAGGTGCCACAAGTACTCCTGTTCTTTTTGCGGATACAGACTAACACGGCTGCTACTCTGAAACCTGGCTCCACAGAGTTCAGATAGTTTGGTCTCTGAGAAGCTGCAGCAAAGTTCTGTTTGTTGATACCTCCTGGGCTGTGTCCCTGTTAGCTGCCTCCTGATCTGGTGCTAAACTAGGGATGTTACAACATGGGCATAAGGTGCTAATGGCCCCTCATCCCAGGCGTCTTGCATGCAAAAGTGATCAGGGAACCAACAGTAGGAGTAACTCAGGCTCTTGTGGTGCATAACAGCTGGATTAATGCAGAGACAGCCGCCCATGCGGCCAGGGGGAGGGCTTGGAGCTAACTTCCAAACGCAGGGACTGGAACCAGTCTGTGTCCTGTATGCTAAGTGCTTGGGGTGAGCAAGGGAGACTAGGCGAGAAGCTCCCACCAGCCTGCTCTGTGGCAGGAGAAGGGGAGCTGCTCACACTCACGGGGCTAGGGGCCGTCTGCTGGGGCTAGGGGCCATCTACAATAAAGGAGCAGAAAAAACTCTGTCACCTAGAAGGTGACTGTATCTTGTCTTATTTCCTTCTTCCATTTCTTTAATCTCCCCTTTCCCTCTCCAGCATGTCCAACACATTCTGGCCAGCTCCAGATCACTGCTTCATTAGGCTTTCCCCCTCTTTAACCTCCTTTTTTCCCCTCTGAAAAGCACCATTCCCTTCCCTCTGATTTCGCCTCTCTCCAGTTCACTCCATGGTCTTCCATCCGCTGTCTCTGCCACCTTCCGTGACAGTGCTCTCTGTCTCTTGGCCTCATGTTTCCCATGTGTTCCATTGTCTCTGCACTCCTGCCCCCATCTGGAATAAATCTTGGTATAGCTACAGCCCTCGACTTTTAGGAAGGAATGTGAATATTTTTATCCCCATGTCACAGATGGAGAAACTGAGGCACAGAGTTTTTGAAGGACTTGGCCAAGGCCGCTGAGTGGGTCAGTGGCCGATCAGAGGAGTTTCTTGCTCTCAGTCCTAACCTTAGCTCACTAGATCACGTTGTTTTTCCTGCTGCTGAGCCGTTGTCCCCACATGTGGGCACAGAGAGACCTGGCAGCAGTCCGAGCACCACTGTTTGCAATCTAGTAACAGCTCCTTACAACTTTCTGCTCTGCAGTTGTTTCCCCTCTCTGTGCCTCAGTTTACCCACCTGCAAATGAGGATAATAATACTGACCTGCCTCGCAGGGAAATTAATAGATTTTGAGGCCACAATGTGATCATCTAATCTGACCTCTTGCATAATGCAGTCTAGAGAATTTCACCCAGTGATTGCTGCATTAAACCCAATAACCCAGGGTTGACTAAAGCAGACCTTTGAGAAAGAGACATCTAGTTCTGATATAAAGACACCAAGTGCTGGAGGGCCCAGCGCTTGGGAAGTGGTTCCAATGGTTAATTGCCCTCATCGTTAGGATTAATTCATTAATATTTGTGAAGTGCTTTGGCAGCTCTGGATGAAGAAAATGCAACATATATGTTGAATCTGCTAGACTTCAATATGGTGTGAGTAACATAGTGCATTTAACAGTCTGTCGTGTTATATTTGCCACTTATCAGAAACATTACTGTATAGATAGGTGCCATGTGGATAAGTTAACG
This sequence comes from Terrapene triunguis, assembly GCF_002925995.2. Classification (NCBI taxonomy): domain Eukaryota; kingdom Metazoa; phylum Chordata; order Testudines; family Emydidae; genus Terrapene; species Terrapene triunguis. The sequence goes on along the minus strand of NW_020671554.1, from coordinate 6,092 downwards.
TTACTCTGAAAATTGTCACTCTTCCCCCCCCCCCCCGCATACCCGACTCTTAGATACTTAAACTCATAACCATAAAATGTCAACAGAAATTTTGTCATGCACTGCACTGACCAATCCGTTGGAAAGTACCATTCTGTGTTATTTGTACTTGGAGTGAGGGCCTGGGCTTTGGGTGGGGGACCTCTCTGAGATAATCTTCCTTATATAAGGTCTGAAGAACCTTGACTGAACTGATCCGTGATCTGCAGAATTTTTTAAGACATGGATGTTAAATCAGATTGAAACCATGAAGTCATAGGGAAGCAGCTTGGCCCGGTGGACCGGGCACTGGGCTGGGCATCAGGAGACCAGGACTTGATTCCTGGCACTGCTGTGTGAGCCTGGACAAGTCAAGTCACTTCATGTGTTTCACCTTGTTTAGACCGTAAGATCTTTGGAGCAGGTTCTTTGGAGCCTGCCACAATGCAGCCCTGCTGCTGGTTGGGGTTTCTACATTCAACTGTAATGCAAATAGTAATAAACATCACAAATCTCCTTACCCCATCCTCTTTGACGTCACACTGCTCCGTGGCAGCTTTCTCCGACACTAGTCACACGGTCTCTTTAATGAGGAAGTTCAGCTCCTGAGTGCTTTGAGAATTTCCGTCCTAAGATATTAAATGAAAAGACAAATATCTATAATATAAAAGAACAAAGCAAAGTCTTTTGGGGGAGCAGCAATGTTCCAGACCCCACTGTTGTGCAATTCACCAGCAGGATGGGCTTGATCCCAAGGCCCCTGAAGTCACTGGGAGTCTTTCCGTTGATTTCCATGGGCTTTGGCTCAGGCCTAATGTCTAGTAGCCCAGCACCGGCCGTCAGCCACCCGACAGAGACTACAACCTGGTGTCAGCACTTTTTTCTAGTTTGAAACAACAGGGCCTGATCTTGCACGTGTGGAAATCAGTAGTAGCTGAGGGCTTTTGTCTGCCCCTTGCTGGAGGTGTGCAATGCCTGACAGGATGATTGGACCCCTGTTTGAGTTGGCCTGAGTATGCAGGAGCTCAGATTCCATGATTTCAATCAGCAGCTAATGCACATCTGGGCTCCGAAGTAATTCATTAGAATTTAAGGCCAGAAGGGACCATTCGATCATCTAGTCTGACCTCCTGATTATCCCCTGGGTACTTACCCATCCAGGCTGAGGGTCTGCCTCTAGGAGCCGGAAGAGAGAGTCTCCAGCTGCCTTCTGGTTGTAGAGGTCTACAGCGTGGGAAACAGCCACTTCGTAGCTCCGTGTGCGGCAGAGGTGACGTGGTGGTTGCTACGGCCACCCGAGCATCATTAGGACTCCCCAGCCTCTCTCCAGCCTTGGTCCGAGGCCTTTCAGCAAGGGGTGGACATGCAGCCCTGTGGCTCCAGGGAAACCCTTTTATGCGCTGCCTCCTCTGGTACCTCAGGTAAGATGGATGGTGATTGATTGGCTACTTGGGTTTTGCCAAAGGCTGCAGCGTTCCCCTTGCACTTACAGGAAATTGCAGCTGGCCAGGGTGCTAGTGCATGCACAGAGGGGGGAGCTCAGCTAGAGTGGTGGGTGCAGGGGGGTTTCTTTATTGCTCAAACCCTGGCTGGATTAGCGCACACACATGCTGGGAGGAGGAGGAGGGGAAGGGAGATGCTACTGGCAGAAGAAAAGATGAAGCCATCGTCTCTTGTTTCCCCAATTACAGTTCAGGGCTTCACATTCAGCTGGGTTCTCAGTGACACACAGGCCCAGGTAACAGACTCAGGATATTTTTACAGCTGACGCCAGCCTGGTATAATCAAGCGGAATTGACGCTTTCCTATTTACATGTGCAGGTAGGTGCAGAAGTCTCCCGCTGCCTGTGAAAGGCAGCACGGCTTTTAACTGTCCGGTCTCAAACAGCACTTGACGAGCCAGATGCTGAGCTGGGGTAAATGAGTGTAGTTCCATTAACATCAGCTGGGTGTCCGGCCCAGGACATTTGGTGCTTTTCCTGTTCAAAGCCCTTTACAAATACGAATTGGACTGAAACGTAAGATGCTCTCACAAAGTGCCAGAGGAGTTAGTTTAGAGATGTGACAGGTGGACTTCAAGGGCAGTGGTATGTGAAGGTAGCGCCTTGTGTGAACCCCATTGAACTGAAGGGGAGTCTTTCCGCTGACCGTGAGTTTTGGATCAGCCCCCTGGATCTAAAAGTAGCTAACGTGTGAAATAAACGTGTTCATTTTACTCAATCAAATGCTTTCTCTGCAACCACCGACCGGGAATCCTGTCTGCTGCATGGGATGCCAAAATGAAATGAAATGGATTTGTAACGCCAACAAATCACCCAGGGTCTGGGAGCAGAACATTGCTATATGCCCAAACTCCTTGCAATGTCAACTCCCCTGTGAGCTCATGAGATGTAGCAGCTCTGATGTTCTTTACTTCTATTGCTTGATTTGTTTCCGGCAATGATATTTCTTTCTCTCTCTCTGCTGGAATTTGAATTTCCCTGCATGTTTATGCTCTGAAAGGTGCCTGGTTTCTTCTTGTGGAGGTTTTATAATGATACAGTAATAGAGTTAAATTATTCTTATTTCTGCTGTTGTTGCAGCCAGTGGCTCCAGCCAAGATTGGGACTTAGGTGCTCTAAATCTACATAGTAAGCCACAATACCTACCTTGAAGAGCTTCCAACCTAAAGAGACAAGATATGATTGTCTCCAAACTACATGTAACACATGCTCATACTGTATCTCTCATTGTTGCCCTCCAGTCCAGGTGTAGCAGTTTATGCTCATGATTTTAGAGTCAGAGGGTCCAATGCCCACAGACAACCCGCCGTCCAGGGACGTTACATCACGTACAGATAGGGAACCGAGACACAGAGAAGTGTCTAAGGTCACACAAGGATTCTGTGGTAGAGCAGGGAATTGATCCCACAACTCCACTTCATTAACCGCAAAGCCAGGCTGCCTCAGCTGATTAGGAGCGTTCTTCAAAGCTGCCAAAGTACCTGACAAAGTACAGTGTGACCTTCAGAGATGCTGAGCACCTGCAGCTCCCACTGACTGCACTGGGAGATTTGGGTGCTCAGCGGTTCTGAAAACCAGGCCTTAGACATAAAAATGGAAGAGACATTCACAGTGTTATTCCCTGTTTGACACAAGTTTCGCTCTGGTCTCACGGCTGCTCGTCCATAATACGGGGATTAGAATTATAGGACTGGAAGGGACTTCGAGAGGTCATCTAGTCCAGTCCCCTGCACTCATGGCAGGACTAAGTATTATCTAGACCATCCCTGACAGGTGTTTGTCCAACCTGCTCTTAAAAATCCCCAATGATGAAGATTCCATAACCTCCCTAAGCAATTTATTCCAGTGCTTAACCACCCTGACAGAAAGTTTTTCCTAATGTCCAACCTAAACCTCCCTTGCTGCAACTTAAGCCCATTGCTTCTTGTCCTATCCTCAGAGGTTAAGAAGAACCATTCTTCTCCCTCCTCCTTGTAACAACCTTTTAGTTTAGTGAAATGCAGCCACCTCTGGTCTGGTGCGTGGCAGATGTTTAACAGCACATGTAGTGCTATGTAAAGTGCTGTGGTCATACCGTAGTCATCTGTGGGGGTGGAATCCAGGGCCCAGAGCACTAAATCCTCCCATCCCCTGAGCACAGAGGCTGCCCTTTCCTAGTGTCCTTGGGGCTATGAGCCACCCCGAAAGGGGACGGGTTCTGTGGAGGTCCTGCCAGTGCTGGTCAGGTGCAGCGTAGGAAGCACAGTGCCCTTTTCTAAGGGTAGGTGCAGCATGAGTGCTGTCCTGGGCACCTGATGGCTCCGGCAGGGATTCTGTCACCTTGAGGACCCCCTTAGTGACCGGACATCCTACCTGCATCCCTGTGCAAAGGGCTGGTCTAGGCACCTGTGATGATAGTGCTAAAGTGGGACGTAAGTAGTGCACAGTGCTGGTCCTCTGGCCTGGGGTGAATTTCCCCCTATGAGTATTTCCCTACCTATGTCACTGCCTGTTACTCCACCTAATCATTTTCCTGATAGCAGCACACGATCTTCCACCAGAGGTGAGGGCTATAGTAGATCCCACATCTAGGCTCTCAAACCTCAAGAGTGCAATGTTGGAGGCTGACCAGCAAGCTAAGGGTTTAGAGCTCTTGAGAGAGTCATCACCATTTTACCCGGGGCTAGATATGGCCATGGGCATGTCTGAAGCAAACCATCTCTGATGAAGCATTCAGCTTCTTCAGTCTTTCCCCCGGGTAACTAATTTGCACACCCTAGAAGAGGCCTTGTTGGGTTTTTATTCGCTCACCCCTCGGATTTGCTGCCTCAGAGCACGTTCAACGCTGCCGCTCATGCTGAGCCCAGCTCCCCTTCTGCTTCTGCAGTCCCTGCTCCAGGTTTGAAAGACACCTTCAGAAGCCTTGTCAGTGTGCAAAGAACTGAAATTGTGATTTCTCCAGGCTGTCTCCAATACTAGGGCCCCATCCTGACTCCTAGAGTCATACGGTTTTAAGGCCAGAACGAAAGGGTGGCAGACTCATTTTTGGTGTCAGACCGAACAGCATCAGTGTTTTCAATATGATGGAATTTGCACCTTTAATGACCCCGCTATGGGATTTGGTTCCTTTTGCTGATCTCTGTGTATGGGGAGATGGGAAGGGAGCTGTGGGTTTGCTCAAAGCTGCGCTAGGTGCCTGATCTATAGTGGGTGTGTCTGGTAGGGAGAAACCTCGGGGCAGCTCCAGCTTGTTCTTTAGGCTGAAATTCACCCCATGGCAGAGGGGCTGCACAGGGCCCGGAGTATCCGCAAGCCTTTAACATGGGATGCCGTCAGTCCCTCCTTGCTGGAGTACATTAAACCCAGAGCTAGTAATTTCTTTACATGCTCATGATGATGATGATGATGATTTGTATGGCTGTAGCACCTAGGAGTCCTAGTCATGGACCAGGACCCCGTTGTGCTAGGCGCTGTACAAACACAGAACAGCCAAATGGTCCCTGCCCCAAGGAGCTTGCAGTCTAAGTACAAGACAAGGGACAACAGCTGGAGACAGACAGACAAGGGAACAACGAGACAATACTGGTCAGCAGGAGAGGTGGAGGTTTCGGCAGCCTAGCTGTTTTTCGTAGGCATCACGGCAAAGGAGCGTTTTGAGGAGAGAGCTACGGGTGGATAATGAGTTGGTTGGGCAGATGTTTATGTGGCCATCTCACGAGTGCCTGGGGCAGCCTGGGAGAAAGCAGGGAGGTGCCTGTTTGAAAAGGAGTGGGCAGTGGAGGCTAGCAACATGGGCTCCCCAAAGGCGAGCAGCGACAGCGTGGTAGCGAATGAGAAGAGGAGAGGGAGGGTGGGGATCGACCGTGAAGGGACTTGAAAATGAAAACGAGCAGCTCATGATGGACGTGATAGAGAAGGGAGAGGCAGTGAAGGGATTCGAAGAGGGGGGCGGCGTGGTCAAAGAGACAGGCCAGGAAAATGAGCTTTGTCACAGCATCTAAATGGGTATTAGTGGGGCAAGATCGCATTTATCAAGGCCAGACAGAAGGACGCGGCAGTGATCAAGATGATGAGCACTTGGCCGAATTTTAGCCCTGTGGATGGACCTGAAAGGCCGTGTCTTGGCGGTATTATACAGAAAGAATTGGCAAGGTTTAGAATTGGCCTGGATGTGAGGACCTAGCAAGAGGGCAGAGTCAAAGATGACAGCCATGGTATGGGCCGGAGTGCCAGGTAGCGGGGGAGGCTTGTGGGGAACAGAAGAATGGCCATACTTGGTCAGACCAAAGGTCCATCTAGCCCAGTGTCCTGGGAAGATGAGGAGCTCTGTTTTAACCATGTTTAGATTGAGCTGACGGCCGGACATCCACAAGGAGATGTCACAGAGACAGGCTGAGATTTTAATTTGGACAGAAGGAGATTTTAGTCTCGAGTAGAGAGGTGGGTCTGTTAGTCATCAGCATAGACGTGGTAGTTTAATTTATTTTCGGGACGAGGAGTTATGGCCTGCCTATGTCATTGAATGAACAGGGTGTGGGGCGTTACCCACTTTCTGGCAGGTACCTGTGGTGAATCAGGGAGGCTGAGTGAGTC
>NW_020671553.1:0-3601 GCF_002925995.2 Terrapene triunguis | reverse complement strand
GCTCTATGTCGAACTAAATGGCTTCCTGGTGTGGACGGGTGCAGGGTTAATTCGATATAACGGCGCTAAATTCGACATAAAAGCCTAGTGTAGACCAGGCCATAGACTCATAGACTTTAAGGTCAGAAGGGACCAATATGGTCATCTAGTCTGACCCCTCGCATGATGCAGGCCACAAAAGCTGACCCCCCCACTTTCCCTTAGCTCTGCTGTTGAAGTCTCCAGATCGTGATCTAAAGACTTCAAGTCGCAGAGAATCTTCCAGCTTGCGACCCCTGCCCTATGCTGCGGAGGAAGGCGAAAAACCTCCAGGGCCACTGCCAATCTACCCTGGAGGAAAATTCCTTCCCGACCCCAAATATGGCGATCAGCAGAACCCCGAGCATACAGGCAAGATTCTCTAGCCAGACCCTCATTTTACCAGCGATGGCCGTTATTGCCTAATTGATTAGAATCACGTAATCCCATCAAACCATTCCCTCCATAAACTTATCTAGCCTAATCTTGAAGCCAGAGAGGTCTTTCGCCGCCACCGTTTCCCTCGGAAGGCTGTTCCAAAATTTCACCCCTCTGACGGTTAGAAACCTTCGTCTAATTTCAAGCCTAAATTTCCCCACGGCCAGTTTATATCCATTCGTTCTCGTGTCCACATTAGCACTGAGCTGAAATAATTCCTCCCCCTCCCTGGTATTTATCCCTTTGATATATTTGAAGAGAGCAATCATATCCCCCCTCAGCCTTCTTTTGGTTAGGCTAAACAAACCAAGCTCCTCGAGTCTCCTTTCATAGGAAAGGTTTTCCATTCCTCGGATCATCCTAGTTGCCCTTCTCTGTACCCGTTCCAGTTTCAGTTCATCCCTTTTAAACATAGGAGACCAGAACTGCACACAGTACTCCAAGTGAGGTCTCACCAGCGCCTTGTATAACGGAAGCAGCACCTCCCTGTCCCTACTAGAAATACCTTGCCTTATGCATCCCAAGATCGCATTAGCTTTTTTCGCAGCCACGTCGCATTGCCGACTCATAGTCATCCTGCGATCAACCAGGACTCCGAGGTCCTTCTCCTCCTCAGTCACTTCTAACCTATGCGTCCCTAGCTTATAACTGAAATTCTTATTAGTCATCCCTAAATGCATCACCTTACACTTCTCACTATTAAATCTCATCCTATTACTAATACTCCAATTTACAAGGTCATCCAAGTCTCCCTGCAGAATATCCCGATCCTTCTCCGAGTTGGCAATGCCTCCCAACTTTGTGTCATCCGCAAACTTTATCAGCCCACTCCTACATTTGGTTCCGAGGTCAGTAACGAATAGATTAAATAAAATCGAACCCAGAACTGAACCTTGAGGAACCCCACTGGTGACCTCCCTCCAATCTGACAGTTCACCTTTCAGTACTACCCGCTGCAGTCTCCCCTTTAACCAGTTCCTTATCCACCTTTGGATTTTCCTATCGATCCCCATCTTATCCAATTTAACCAATAATTCCTCATGCGGAACCGTATCAAATGCTTTACTAAAATCCAGGTATATTAGATCCACCGCATTTCCTTTATCTAGAAGGTCTGTTACTTTCTCAAAGAAGGAGATCAGGTTGGTTTGGCACGACCTGCCTTTCGTAAACCCATGTTGTAATTTGTCCCAATTGCCATTCACCTCAAGGCCCTTAACTACTTTCTCCTTCAAAATTTTTTCCAAGACCTTACATACTACAGAAGTTAAACTAACAGGCCTGTAGTTACCCGGGTCACTTTTTTTCCCCTTCTTGAAAATAGGAACCACATTAGCTATTCTCCAGTCCAACAGTACCACCCCCGAGTTTACAGATTCATTAAAAATTGTCGCCAAGGGGCTCGCAATTTCTCGCGCCAGTTCCTTCAGTATTCTAGGATGAAGATCATCCGGTCCGCCCGATTTAGTCCCGTTTAGCTGGTCAAGTTTGGCTTCCACCTCTGATACTGTAATGTCTATCCCCCCTCCTCTATTCCCCTCTGTCCTACTCCCTCTATTCCTAAACCCTTCATTAGCCTTATTAAAGACCGAAGCAAAATATTCATTTAGATATTGTGCCATGCCTAGATTATTCTTAATTTCCACTCCATCCACATTCTTCAGCGGTCCCACTTCCTCTTTCTTTGTTTTCTTCCTATTTATATGGCTATAAAACCTCTTACTATTGGATTTAATTCCCCTCGCAAGGTCCAACTCTACACGGCTTTTGGCCTTTCTCACCACAGCCCTACATGCTCTAAACTCACTAAGGTAGGTTTCCTTGCTGATCCCTCCCTTCTTCCATTCTCTGTACGCTTTCTGTTTTTTCTTAATCGCCCCTTTGAGACTCCCGCTCATCCAGCTAGGTCTAAATCTCCTGCCCACTAATTGTTTTCCCTTTCTTGGGATACAGGCCTCAGACATCTCATGCAACTTCTGCTTGAAATAATCCCAGGCGTCATCTGCCTTTAGATCCCTAAGTATGTTAGCCCAATCCACTTCCCTAAGTAGTTGCCTTAATTTATTAAAGTTGGCCTTTTTGAAATTGTAAACCTTAGTTACAGTATCATTTCTGTTAATCCTTCCATTAAGTTTAAACCGAATTAGCTCATGGTCACTCGAGCCAAGGTTGTCCCCTACAACCATTTCTTCAACGAGGTCCTCACTACTCACCAGCACTAAATCTAAAATGGCATCCCCCCTCGTTGTTTCACTTACTACTTGATGAAGGAATTCATCTGCTAGTACGTCTAAGAACATCTGAGCCCTATTATTGTTACTAGCATTAGTTACCCAATCTATATCTGGGAAGTTAAAATCCCCCATGATGACACAGTTCTTATCAGTTTTTACTTCCCTAAAAACATTAAGTAGTTCTTTGTCCGCCTCCAGGCTAGATCCCGGCGGTCTATAGCATACCCCAAGCACTATCTCGGGGGAGCCTCTAGTAGTTCTTTTATGCAGTGTAATTATTGCCCATACAGACTCTGTCTTATCCATCCCATCACTTATTATTTCTTTACATTTTATCTCATTATTGACATATAACGCCACTCCCCCACCTTTACCTTTTTTCCGGCTCCATCTCGGGCAGCTCCCGAAAGTGACCCACACCCCCATCTGGCAGCAACTCCTGTGTGGAGGAGGCCGGGGGGGTCTCCTGGCACCACCACCCACAGGCACCACCCCTGCAGCTCCCATTGCTGCAGTTCCAATGGCAGAGTTGGCGCTTGGGGCGGGGGCAGCGTGCAAGAGACACCCCACAGGGGCCGCAGGGACATGCCAGATGCTTCTGGCAGTGGTGCGCCGCGCAGAGCGAGGGTAGACAGGAATCTGCTTTAGCCCCACTGTGCTGCCAGTAGTGGTGGCGGGAGCCCCTGGGCCCTTTCAAATCACCCAGGGCCAGCTGCGCAGGCTTTCTGACTTTCTGATGGGGAAGCAAAGGGAAGCCACAAGAGTGGTCATGCGCCCCTCATGAGCAGTTCTGGGGAGTCTTTCTGGGGCTCCTGGAGTAGGCGGCGGAAAGGTGCAGCCTCACCACCGAGTCTGTTTCCGTGCAGGGGAGAGGGGGCTGCAGGGTGATCTCCCACCTCTGTGCATCCAGG
>NW_020671552.1:0-3689 GCF_002925995.2 Terrapene triunguis | reverse complement strand
TCAAAGTGTCAAGATGAGCTCACACACTTCCCTTCTTTGGCTGCTGGGTCTCTGGATTCAGGGTAAGAAATAAAACAAGGGTTTGAATGGTAGATACTTAATAGAATAACATTTTTAAAATGCTAAAGAATTAACTTCATATTTTTGTTGCATTTTAACAAACTTATATTAGCAACTTAAAAGGGTTTCAATGTAAAGCTTGGTATAGTTATCAGACACAAGATTGTATCATTGTTCGATTCCCTACCCATTGTTTTTCCTATGCCTAGACTCCTTTGGGCAGATTGTGATGACTCAAACTCCAGAATCCCTGTGAGCATCAGCAGGAGATAGAGTCACTGTCAACTGCAAAGCCAGGACAGACACTGGCCCTTGCAAACACTGGTACCAACAGAAACCTGGACAAGATCCTAAGCTTCTTATTAATGGGGCTTCCTCTTTGCAATCCGGCATCCCAGACTGATTCAGGGGTAGGGGTCTGGCTCTGATTTCACTCACCATCAGTCGGATTGAATCAGAGGATGCTGGAGATTATTACTGCCAGCAATGTGGCAGCTTCCCTCTCACAGTGATGCAGAGCACTTCAAAAACCTCCCTGCTCTAGTTGCTATTTCCTCCTTGTACAGTCTAACAGATGGTAAAAAAACCATAACACTGAATTACTGCCCAACGTGTTTAGCTGATCACATAGACATTTATATTAGGAGTTCTGAAAATCTCTCTAGCTTTATCCCAACCGTGAATCCCAATGCATCAGAGACACTGATTTCTCTTTCAGTCTAAATCATTAACAGCTGCTTTGCCTCCTATCTGCCAATTGAAAAGGATCCTGTCATACAATACATTAATTTCATTCCTATAGGAATGCATTTCAAAAATTGCCTGCAGCATTCCTTTCCTACCAACAGACACTATACAAATCTCATTGGGAAGGTTTCTCACAAACGTAGCTACTCAAATTACAGGATTCCTATATTGAATGGATTTTTTAAGATCAGGTGAACGTTCACGCTGTAGCGTCGTACGAGACAAGACCTGTGGGGCCAATTTTTCACAGCTCTCATGTCAGCAGAAAGAATCCCACTGACTTCAATGAGCTTTGGATTGAGCCTCAAATGCACATGAGCTGTGGGACACAGGAGAAGATGAGCCTAGACAGGATCTTCAAAATGGTATCTGGGCAAGTCTAGAGCATGGAGACCCCAAAGGATGTATGCACATGAACGGGCACGAGTGTGTCCATGGTGGTTAATGCAACCATCCCTTCCCGGTTCCACCTATACAAAACCCTCCCCATGTGCTGCGTGGTATGTAACATAGTGACCATCTGTTCAACAGTCACTACGTGCAAGACACTTTTAGTTTTGGGTACTTCTCAATTCAGTCTGTTACATGCAGGAAGTAATTTCATAGAGCTCCAGCATAGAGATTTCATATATGGAAGTTCTAAAAACAGAAATATGATGGAAGTATTGTCACCAGCAAGCAGCAGGTTTGTGGTTAAGCAGCTAAAGCATGTGGGCTGGGTGCACTTGGCATGCCTAGAACAACAATGTTGAGTGTCCTGCCTGGCTCTCAAGAAGCCTACGGTGCTTGCGTCCTTGATAGATATTAGATCCTGCTACACTGGCCCTCAGAGCCCAACATGTACAAAACAGGGCATGTGTCTATAGTGTGGAGGGAGTTTTTTAATATTTTTATTGATTTAATTTTATCCTGACTCTACATAATTGAGGATTCTAGAAGTTTTGGCCCAAAATTAGCATTCAAAAAAATAAACAAACAAACCCCACACAATTCCAAAATAACTTTGTTAAGGTTGTGAAAAAATATACAAAGAGACATTTATATCATAGAGGGGAATATTCTCAGATACAAACAATATTAAGATGGAGTTCTGGTTGCAAGTACATATTTGTAATTTAGATTACAAATCTAAAATACATTACAGAGGAGTTGTACTTATAGCACACAAAAAAAGTACTATACATTTAGGAAAATCCAAGATAGATTTAAAAGACAATGAAACATGTTACAGTATGGAAATACACAGTGAGGGCAACAAAACATCGCAACAATGTCCTGTAACGATTCAGTGCAATTAACATATCATTGTGATTAAAGCATTGTAGTGTTTGAGATTCCCAGATCTGATTAGAAAGATTTTTAAAGATAAAATGGAGTTTTTTTCCCACATATTTCCCTCTACACCACAGAGTTAATATTATTTGGGTGCCTTAACAGCACTTTTCTTACTTAAAAAAAAAAATCAAACATTTTAAAGTGTAAACCTTAATTCTGAATGTCCTTGGTTTTACAATGCTTGGGTCTAGGTTAAGTGCAACATCCTCATCATGTCTTAAGTTCTGGATAACTACTGACAACCTTAACTCTATCTTAATGTAGTTTTTTGTCTGAGAATTTCCTTAGGTTTACTTATGTACGTATATATCATCGTCATCATCATGACATATACACAAACACACACATAGAATTACATACATGAACACTAAAACAAATCCCCAGAGAATGCCATTATAAACATTACTAATAAGATGCAGATATGTAATATCAGCCTTCCCTCTAATTTTTATTTTATTTAGATTCGTAGATTTTTAAGGCCAGAAGGGACCATCATGATCATCTCATCTGCATAACGCCGGCTATGGAACCCACCCAATAAATTCTGCATCAAGCCCAGAACTTTTGCTTGAACAAAAGCATATGATCTAAAAAGCTCACCCGTTGTGACGTTATGAGTGTGATATAATATCTCATTGAAAGATGACAGGGCCAGAAAGAGTTAATTAACTCACAGACTGACCTGACCCATGGGTGAACTGTAGAGACTGGTTAGGAAGATAGGTAAATGAATAGAGCTTTGAAATGCAAGTCTGCATTGTTAGAGATAGAAGGGTAGATGTTTGCTCAGGTCTTGTGATGTAAGCAAATAAGTCTTGTCTATTGCTATAGCTTTGATTCAAAGATCAGAAAGGGAATATTAACATTTAGGAAGATACTTGAGTGAAATAGTATTATTGACTATATGTCTCTTTGAAGGTTGTGGTAACCTGTATCTGAACTGTTTAATGGATAAATTACCCTGTGCTAATTGCCAAGATGTTTGGGAGTATTTGTCTCAGCCCATCCGAGCTCAGGGATGTTGTCCTATTCCTGACACATGCCAGTCCTGTGGGATCCCCATCATCTTCACCCAACAGCTCTGCTGTAGTTGCAGTAAAACAAGAATGTTTAGCCTGCCTGGCTGCACCTCTGACTTTGGCCTGACACACAAACACAAAAAGAATGCACAAGGCCTAGGACCAGATTGTTCCAGACGCATCCTGGCCGAAATTGGGAGACCTCATTTTCAAACAATGGTGCCTCAGTAGGACTCCTGTATGCCACTTCTGGGTGCTCAGATCAACACACAGAAGCCTAAATTCCCTTTCCATGTGGGGTTTGGACAAACATGGCTTCTGTGGTGGAAAATTGGTTTCACAGTATCAACAACATATTGAAATGTACAGCTGGACACATAAAAGGGAAGACGCGCAGCACAGTAAAGAGATGCAGCAGACCATACAGTACTGCAACTCCCCAGGGAAATGTGCTCACAGCTGCTTGGGCAGTCCTATGAAGGATTAATTTGTGTGGATTGACTGAAATCTCCACTCCTGAAGTGCTCT
>NW_020671551.1:0-6311 GCF_002925995.2 Terrapene triunguis | reverse complement strand
TTCAGAATTACTGCAGAACAGTAGAGTGCTAGATAGACCTATTGCACCTTCCATTGGTCAAACCACGTAGTACCTTGGAAGGAGGCCAAAAAGTGTACGAGTATGGAGAAAAAAAATCACCCTCCAGATGAAGAGGTTACTGCCTGTACTTTAATGTTCAGCTGCACAGATGCCTGGGAAGAGCCTATTAGGGGAAAAATAGTCAACTAAAATATGAATGTTCATACAGTAGAAAAAAATGATCTGAAGGAAATGGTCTCCAGGATGGAATCCAGGCTGTTCGCCCTTTATTGTGGTACGACTGCCTAGAGCGGAGGTATGGTGTGGACATTGCCTGGAACTCCATATCTGACCAGTGCAGGCCCAAAACGAGGCCAGGCCTAGCAACTTGTAGAAGTCCTGATTCACTACCTATGGAGCCAAGAAAATCAACTGCCCTATCCTGGCAGAATCCCACCCCCCTCTAGTGCAATATACTTTCATGGGCACAGAAGACGCATATAACACCCTGGATACTAGTAGGAGTGAATTTTGAACAGTTTGAGATCTTTCTGTGAAATGTACAACTTTATATAGTGCAGTCTTTTTATTAGCATTATACATATCATATAATATACCACATACCGTAGGAATAAGTTCCAGACAAGTTTTTAAAATCAGCTTAACTGTTAACCTTCATATTTTTAAGAGCTTTATTTTCTTGAACTCTTCAGAATATAACCTAAAAGTCAAATAAAAATTGGTTTTCTATGTTGGAAGCACTCAGTGGAGTGATAGAAGCTTTATCAAGACACCCTAACACACTGATGTGTAAGATTTTATTTCATGGAATGCTAATGTGGAGCTTAAATGACATTAAAGAAGGGAATATGAAAAGATGGTTTTCTTTCCACAGCTAAATTATTAGCAGGTTCCTACTGAGTTGCAAGATATCATTATTACTTTTATATCAGTAATGGCTTTCTAACCTCAATTAGCAGGAGACCAGAAGCTATGCTATGAATCTATCACTGAAATGCAGTTGTGAGCTATGTAAATAGCTTTATAAACATGTCTTGAAAATGGAATTGATCTATGTAAATGAACCTGAACCGCAGCCTGAAGGTTGTAAAGTATAGGAAGTGATAGAGTAAACTCGGTGGCATTTGGGGCATTGTTGGAATCTATTTGAATGAAAAAGGACTTCACTTGGGGATTCCGTTAGAGCTTTCACTGGTGGGAAAAAAGAGTGTTAGCTAACAAGGTTTTCCATAGTGTAGGGCAGGTGGAAGACATCTAACTAATTTCCTTCACCTGTACAATCAGCTAATTCTCAGATTGTATCAGCTACTGCAAACTAGAGTGATTTAAACCACCACGGTCAGCTGGTAAAGCCATAATATGAACATAAATAAGCTTAAAACACAAAATTAATAACTCAGGACCATATACTGTAGTCCGCTATCTGTACTGAGGCAAAACTCAAGAATTCAGCCTAGGATAGAATTTAGAAATGAAGGGAGTTTTGCCTCAGTGAAAACTGTAGGATTTGGCCCTCAGAGAATATATATGTGATCTGAATTTGCACACCTGGGGTAGAATCTTGACCCTACTGAAGTCAATGATTTTCATCATTACCTTCAATGGGGTCAGGATTTCATCTCTGAAATCAGAGTTAATGTTTAGCACAAAAAGATTAAGAAGCACGGAAAGCTCCTTTGGTGTAGTCATAGTATTTGATTTTGTGTGTGCAACACTATAATTTTATAATACATCTTGCTCAACTCTAATAATGTATTTTTTCTCCCCTAAAAAATAAAAACAGTGTTCTAATCTCCCTGTGATGCTTTTACTGATTCCTGTAAACTCTGTGATTCAGGTACATTGATCAAATTTCATTAAGTGAATTGTGAATTCCTGGATGCCAGGAAGAATGAGTACCAAGGTGGTGATTTCTGGGGAAATGAACTCATCACCACACTGGCTTCTTTTCTGCAAATTTAAGGCCACAGCTGTAGCCTTTTATTCTATTTAATGTTAATCATATCTCAGTGGGTTCAGCTCTGGCGGCTATGGTCTCAAGTTCAACAGAGTTACCTCTGTTTATTCCAGATCTAGAGTTCATAGAAACACATGAAACCATAGGCAAATAACACATACAATTACAAGAGCATCTATCTTTTAGGAATTTTATAAAAGTTACCAACAAAGCTATAAATGTCACAGCATATACAATTCCTATAGATAAGTATAATGAACTAGTTATACCTACAGACATACTCACATCCCTCCTAGATGGTGTTAGAGTCTGTTGGCCCTCTCATGGATTGACCATCAATACAGGAGTGGTTCCTGCTGGAGTTTCCAATAGGAAGCCCAATTTCCTGCTCTTGGCACCCCTTTTTATACTGTGAGTCTCTCTATACCTACATTCTGTGCATGTATATGAAAGTGTCAACCCTCTCTCCTATTGGTTTGTGTCCCCTGGAAGCACAAGGGACCCCGAATTCTATAGGCTGGGTAGGTTCTTGTCAACATTGACGTACCCCCTTTGTCCTCTGGTTAGGGTACGGGTTAGAGATAATATTTGTTGTTACAGCATTTTATGATTTAAATTTAATCTTCCCAACTATACTTGTGCAATGTTACCAGTTGGTACCTCTTTCCCATCATCTTTCGGATTATTTCTCAGTCATCGACTTGCGCCATCATTTCTTGTCTCCAAGGTAGCTAAGGTAGAGTCTTGCAGGCCTCAGCCTACAGGCTTTTGCATTTCAGCTTGTCTTACTCATGCCTACTACAAAGTTCCTCTAAATATTGATCAATCTTATACTTTTATAATCCTACAAATCAACTCTAATTAGCATACACTGAATATATGTAATATGACACATTGATTAATCATAATATTGTAGGGATATTAAAGAAGTGATTCCCCCAAGTGACAGTGACCCCCTCATAATTTGTCCCCCACACTTTAAAATCCAGTTTCACCAAGTACAAAAATCTCTTGGGTCTTCTGTTAAAACTTGTAAGCTATTGTCTGTAGAAACCATTGATTAGATCTATCCTGTGAAAGATATTTTACTACTATGTAAAACTTACAAACAAGTTAACTGACTTTGTTCTGGAAGTAATTGATACAATGTAAACAAACACTGTAAGCTGTTAAGTGACTTTCACTTCATTCAAGAGCTCCTAGGACAGACCCCCCCACCCTCTGTGATTAAAGGGCCGGGAGTCTCAAATGAATTAGCACACACCCCGAAAGTGGTGGAGACAGTAAATTAAAATATGGTTAAGGTATAAAATGTATGCTGATGAATGCTTGATATACATGGATGGTTAGGGAGGTGCCAGCCTAGAAAGAAAGTATCCATCGGCCGAAGAATGTGTCAAGTGGATAACCAGAAACCCCCGGAGGGTAAACTGGAATCCACCCCATCACCTGGAAGGATGAGAAACACAAACTTTGGACAATGTGGAGCCACCAGGAATGTGCCACTTTGGACAGGAATGTGTGCCATCTGCTGATTGAGTCAGCAACAGCAGGATGAAACTGCTCCCATAGACTAACATAGGAATTAAATCCTATAAGAATGGACTCTCAAGACTGAGGACTTTGAGTCTCTCTGCCAGCCTCCAGGAGCATCAGATGCATCTGACACAGACTCTGCTCCATCCTCATGACCAAGCTACCTGGCCAGTAACTTGGCATGAGCAACTTCTAGGCTGGTAACTATAACACCAACTTGGCTTGCATCTGAAGAAGTGAGGTTCTTACCCACGAAAGCTTATGCTCCCAATACTTCTGTTAGTCTTAAAGGTGCCACAGGACCCTCTGTTGCTTATAACACCTATACAGAACTTGAATGAATGATTGTGTGAATGAATCTCTCTCCCTCTCTCTCTCTATATATATGTATGTGTGTGTGTATAAGTAATAAGTAGTCAAACAACGTTGTTTACTTTTATCTTTTGCTTTATCATTATATTTACAATAAATGTGGCATCTTTGCCTTATCCCTCTTAATAAGATCCTGCTGGTTTTTATTCTATTGGTATAACAATATCATATGATAAATGGATACTAAACTAAAATCATTGGCTACACAGCCATTTAATAAGATATATTTACACCATGTGTACAAACTATATTCCCTGCCCCAAACTTCTTTCCTGCATTATGAGAGCTCTGCTATCATAAAATAGGTCTTTCCTAATAGCAAGGCCTTCATTTTAAAACTCTACTGTAAAAACTTGATTTACTTCAGAAATCCCAGTACAGCTGCCGTTTTACAGTTTTCTTTTTTAAAAGTACTGATATACCCAAAAATATTTTTGGCTATAACTTCCCCAGCTTCTTGGCAGGTGAAGGAGCAGAAAACCCAGATGGTGGAGGTGATGGGGAATAAGGGTGAGACAACTACATAGAAGAAGCCCATTTCCATGGATGCTCCACAGGACTCCAGGTTCATTCTAAGTGTGGTGTATGAAGCCTGTTTTCGGTAGTGTTGTTGTTGTTGTTGTTGCTGTCTTGTCTCACAATAATCATTATCAGGCCATGAAGTTTGAGAATGAATTCAGAAACTCTTAAGGTATGTCTACACTTATGGTAGTGTGTAGAGTACATACACTGAAAGCCACCTACCACAGTTATTAATAGCAGTGTAGACAATGAGGCACTGCTTAGGTGAGTAGAGTACAGCCTCACCAGGAGCCTAGGGTATACGCCCTACATAGCTCTACACACCCAAGCAATGCCTCATATGTCCACACTGCTATTTTTAGTAATGTAATGTTAACCTGCTGGAACCTTTCCCTGCTGCCTCCCCCCTGCCAGAGCCTCTCACTGCCACATGTATGTACACACTACAGTGTGGATGTAACCTGCCTTTCGCCGCCGTGTGTTGCTACACACCACCCTACACACCACCACAACTGTAGACTCCCAAGAGTCACCAAATTCATTCTCAAACTTTGTGGCTCAATATGATGACAAGGCCTTACAGGGTCCTTTGTAAAGGCTTGATCTGAGGTATAAAACTGAAGAGCATCACATTTCTTATAATATTACATTCAAAAGTGTGGGCAGCTGCTCCCAACAAAATGGATATAACTTGACCCCAAACTTTACTGACTTGCACTCCTGCAATGTGCCCTGTCTGCAATCTCATGATAGCTGATGTTGTTTACTATGATGTTTTGATGTTTTCTGTGTACAGCACCTTTCAGTTTCTAAGAACTGTCCCCTGTGTGCAGGACAGACTAGCCATTTTGTTGTCAAAGTTCTTTCAGCCCGTAAGAGCAGACATGTACTGTGCTCATAGGACTTTACTTTTGTTCCTTCTTGTTTTTTTTTCTGGTCTCTTTCTTTTACAAAAAAACAGTGTTAACCCCCCATCCATCCCTCCCGGCTCTGCTAAAGACTTGCTGCCTGAAGGAGCTGATGTAACTGACGTAGTCTGGGTGACAACATTTATACCTCAAGGGCCCATCCTAGGTCTGTCAGAGAATAGTGTTCCCAGCTGTCCTCCATGCAGCCCCTCCAACCAGCTCTTTCCCATTTGTTGAATACGTGGAATGAAACTATGAGGATTGGTGCAAATGATTTAATTCCTGCAGCACGCTCACAACTTCTGTTTGAGCTACAACATATCTTTTAGAAAGACACCCAAGTGTGATTTAAAGGCTTCTGAGATTCCCCCACATCCCTAAGCAGGTTGTTCCAGTGGTTACTTATCCTCACTGTTAAAATATTTTGCCCTCCCTCCCCCACTTTGTCAGTTCCTAAACAAGGTCAGAATGAATCTCTGTCTTGTCTTGTCTCTTAATAATTTTTGAGAACTCCAAACCTGTACCAGCCTAAGCATTTTTGGGTAGGCCTACAAAGCAATGCGTTACCACTTCACAACTCTGAGGGTATGTCTACACAGCGGTGTGGCAGGCACTTCCCAGTGCAGGTAGACAAACACACACTAGCTCTGCTTGAGGTAGCACACTAAAAACAGCAGTGTGACTGAGGCAGTGCCAATGACAGCTCGGGCTAACGTACAGACCTTTGGGGTTGGATGGGTTTGTGGTCGGGCACCTAGTCTGAGCTGCCGCCTGTTCCACTACAGCCACGCAGCTATTTTTAGCGCATTAGCTCATGCAGAGCTAGTGCATGTCTGTCTAACTGTGCTGGGAAGCACACTCCTTGCTGCTGTGTAGACATACCCTATAGGATATAATCTATCCATAATGATCACACTACTAGGGCTAGTCTAAAGATTGGGAGAAAGATAAGTGACTTCTTGGCATATAAACAGTCTTAACTTGACTCTTCTTAA
>NW_020671550.1:0-6012 GCF_002925995.2 Terrapene triunguis | reverse complement strand
TATAATGCCTGCATCTGTAATTTTCACTCCATGCATCTGAAGAAGTGAGGTTTTTTACCCACGAAAGCTTATGCCCAAATAAATCTGTTAGTCTTTAAGGTGCCACTGGACTCTTTGTTGTTTTTGTGGATACAGACTAACATGGCTACCCCCTGATACTTGAGGTTATAATTAAGAATCTGTCAGTTTTCTATAGCACCCATGACCTTTGCACCTAAATGAGTTCCAAAGCCTCATCTTCAGATTGCTGCACCCATACACAACTCCATACTGAAATCACTGGGGCTCTATACAAGTTCAGCAGTCTGCCTGTGTGCTTGATCATAATGATGAATTGACGAGGACCCCAAGGCGTAATGCTATCTTGACAAATGGGATCAATATACAAGTGCAATTAGAGCTGGACAGGAAATGGTTTCCCCTTCTCAACTAGGAACAAAAAAAAGTGAAAAAAAATCTTGAAAAATTGCTTTAACCAACCATCTGAAAAAAAATAAAAATTGTAGTTTTGGTTAATCAAAATGTTTCATTTTGACTTTAATAAAAAAAAAATACTATAAGAGGTCATACTTTGAAATGAGTCATTTCTGACCAAAAATGGAAAAAATTGTTTCAAAAAATGTTAGAACAAGACATAGTTTGGAAAAAAGTTTTGCAATCATCAATTTCGAAACAGAGAAATTCACTGAAAGCAGACCCTTTCCTGCAAACTCTTTGTTTTGACAAACCAGCATTTTCTGACCAAAAAAATGTCCATTTAAAAATCCCAACCAACTCTAAATGTAATATTAGCAGTAGAGGTCTATTCAGGAATATTAAATGTTGTAAGAATTGCACTTTTAGTTGCAATATTTAAGATTATGCTTTATTCCCCTTCACATGTGTTCAATATCTGTCCTAACCAACAGGGAGCTTTTTATGGAGCTTTGAAGTATAAAAAAGGATTTAAAAACTCACTCCTTAGAGAAGATGCACTAATTCTCCTTGTTTTTCCTAGTAAATAAGAGAAACAGTTATATCACTGTTTCTCTTATGTAGCACTACATGCCATATAGAGGACATTAGTATTAACATTTTTATTTTATAGTAGTGTTTAAGAGCCAACCAAGAGTGGGGCACCATTGTGCCAGGCACTGAACAAACAGTGTAGTCGATGGTCACTGGCTGGAGACCTTACAGTCTAAATAGACAAGACAGACACAGGGTGGGGGAAGAGATGTAATGCACAATGTGATGGCAGCAAGTGTCATGTTAGTTTTGCAATTTATTTTTGAAATGTGGCTCGGTTTGATTCAGAACGGATCAGCAAAAATGGAAAGAAAGGGGAAGGGAAGAGGGTTAAGGGGCTAAGGGAGAAGGAAAAAAGGTAAGAGGGACAGGTGAGGAGTGAAGACACTATGAGGAAGGGGAGTGGGATGTTTCAAACAAACAGCCAATACCAAAGGGCGGAGAAAGTCCAGTCAAAAACTGGAAATTTCTCCAAATGTCCCTGCTTTGGCTGCTTCTTCCCCTACCAGCTGGAGATACACAATGAAATGAACAAAAGTGAAGTTCTATGTTAAAAAAACTTTGATGTCATGCACAGAGCTTGTTGACATTTTCCAAGTGGGTTTTTTTGGGGGGTGCGGTGGGGCGGTTCAAATTTGATTTTCATTGGAAAAAACCCAGCTGAAACATGTTTAGCTGGTCAACATTTTCTGAATTTTGTTTGAAAATTTTATTTTTGATGAACAAAAGTGGATTTAGCTGAGCTTTGGATCAGGCCCATGATGAAGAAGAACTTTGATTCAAGTAAAGAAGACATGGAAAATAGACAGAGAAGGGCAGGTTTCCAGAAGCAGGAAAAAAGATGAAGTCTTAGGGCTGAGTCCACACAGTCGAGCACAGATAAGACAGCCTTTATACTTGGTGGAAGAAGCAACACTCCTTAATAATTTTAATCTGGATTAGTGAACTCGTACTCAAGAATTAAAATCAGTCAGTATTTCCAGCTCCTTTCTTTTATTTGGAGTTCTATAAAAAATGTTTTCAGGTAAAACTTTAAAAAATGCCTAAGGTCCAATGAAAGTCAATAGGACTTAGGGTGCCTAAATGAAAGAGACTTGGTCGCATAATTTACATGATTGCAATACTGATACAGAAGGATACAGTTTGTTCAAAAAAAGGGCAGGCGGGAGAAAGGTGTTACCTTATATATCAAAGATATATACACTTGCACTGAGATCAAGGTAGAAGTGGGAAGTAAACGTGGTGAAAGTCCCAAGGGTGATGTCATGGTAGGGGTCTACTATAGACCACCTAACTAGGAAGAGGTGGTGGCTGAGGCTTTTTATAAACCACTAACAATCATCCAAAAGCACATGACTTGGTGGTAATGAGGGAGAGGGGAATTCCAAGGAATGATAGGAGGGAAAGTAGCAGAATAAACACAATGGACTTCAAAAAGTCAGCCTTTAGCAAACTCAGAGAATTGGTTGGTAAGTTCTGATGGGAAGCAAATCTAAGGGGGGTGGGGGGAAGAATTCAGGAGATTGCCAGTCGTTTTTTTTTTTATGTCCTTTGTAATTAAAATTTTTTTTGGCAAAAGAACAAAATTTCCCAATTCCCACCCTGGCTTAGCCAGAAGATCTTCAATAAGCTGAAACTCAAATGTCATCCAAAAAATGGAAATTAGGTTAAGTTAAAGGATGAATATTAAAAAACACCACAAGTATGCAGGGACAAAATTAGAAAGGCCAAGGCACAAAATGAGATTAAGCTAGCTAGGGACTTAAAGGGTAACAAGAAAACATTTTACACATACATTATAAGCAAGAGGAAGACCAAGGACAGAGTAGGCCCATTATTCAACAAGGAGGGAAAGACTAAGAAAATGCAGCTGCAGCCAAAGTGTTAAGTGCCTTTTTTGTTTCAGTTTTCATGAAAAAAAGTTAGCAATCAGACAAACAGTGAATATTAATCGAAATGGGCTAGGGTCTGAGGCTAAAATAGGGAACCAAATTAAAAATTACTTAGACAAGTTAGATGTCTTCAAGTCAGCAGGCCCTGCTGCAATTCATCCTAGAATACTTAAGGGACTGGCTGAAGAGATCTGAGCCATTAGCAATTATCGTTGAGAACTCATGGAGGATGGGAGAGATGCTCGAAGAATGGGAAACGCTACTATATTTGCCCTATCTATAAAAGGAGTAAGGACAACCCAGTGAATTACAGACCACTCAGGTTAATTTCAGTACTCAGAAAGATAATGGAGCACAAACAATGTGTAAGCATGTATAAGATAAGGTGATAAGGAACAGTCAACATGGATTTGTCAAGAACAAACCATTGTCAAATCAACCTACCCCTTGTTGAAATAGTAGCAAGCCTTGTCGATAGGAGGAATGCAGTGGATATGATCTCAACTTTAGTAAGGCTTTTGATACTGTCTCACATGACTTGCTCATAAGCAAAAGAGAAATATAGCCTAGACAGGCCTACTATAGGGTGGGTTCACAACTGGCTGGAAAAGTATACTCAGTAGTTACCAATGGTTCACAGTCAAGATGGAAGGGTATATCAAGTTTGGTCCTGCAGGGATCTGTACTGGGTCCATTCCTATTCAATATCTCCATAAAATGATTAGGATAATGGCAGAGTACAATTATACAGTTTGCAGGACATACCAAGCTGGGAGGGGTAACAGCTTTGAAGGACAGAATTAGAATTCAAAATGGTCTTGGCAAACTGGGAAAATGGTCTGAAATAAATAGGATTAAATTCATTAAAGGACAAATGCAAAGCACTACACTTGAAGGAATAATCAACCGCACAAATACAAAATAGGAAATGACCACAGTCGTGGAAAAAGTCACCCACGCATTGATTTTAGTTCAGAGACTCAAGCCTGAGGCCCGTTTATTGATATACACCAACGCGTTGGGGGTAGCAGTATTGGAACTGCGCCCCAGAAGTAAGGCACATCTTAGCTTTTAAAGCTTAAAACCGCAAACAAATTACACATTCTTGAGTAATAATTACCCTATTTGGAATACATTGCAAAATTAATACAGGTCAAGAGTTAGGGTCTTTTCGATACTTTCCAGCATTGCTACAACCTTGCCTTTTACGGGGTGCAATTACATAATTGCCTTTCATGGGCAATGGGGGTAGTTACACAAATGAGGTAGGGGAGGCATGGTTACACAAATGGGGTAGGGGAGGCATGGTTACTCATTTTAGATGATTGCTTCACACTGATTGCTTTACACAAGTGGTTATTATATTTAAAGCAGTAGGCACATATTGCAAATTATTCTTGTTGCTGGGGCTTTTTCACCCTCCTCCTTTTCAGCCCCCCTTCCCTCCCTGTGTCTCAACCTCTGGCCGCCACTGTCAGGGAGCACAACACTTAGCTTCGTTCAGGCTTGTGGCCTGTTAGCCGCAGGGTGGGCCTAGGCCAAGCAGAAAAGCTTAGACTAATAGGGCTAGCTTAATTTTCCTCCACAACCACTTAGGAAGGAATACTGTAGAAGAGGATCTGAGGGTTTTTGTGAAATGCAAACTCAGTGAGTCACCAAGATAGCACTGTTGCAAAAAAAGCAAACATCATTCTGGGATGTATTAGCAGGAATGTTCATTAGCAAGACATGAGAAGCAATTCTTCCACTCCTCTCAGCACTAATAAGGCCTCAGCTGGAGTACTGTGTCCAATTCTGGGCACTACACTTGAGGAAAGATGTGGACACATTGGACAAAGTCCAGAGGATAGCAACAAAAATGATTCAATTCTAGAAAACATAACCTATGAGGAAAGATGGAAAAAATGGGCTTGTTTAGTCTGGAGAAAAGACTGAAGGGGAAACCTAATTCTTCAAAGTATGTAAAAAGTCGTTATAAAGAAGATGATAAATGGTCCTCCTTATCCACTGAGGACAGGACAAGTAGTAATGGCTTAAATTGCAGCAAGAGAGACTTAGGAAGTTTTTCCTAATGTCTAACCTAATTGTAAGTGTAGTTAATCACAAACAAGTTACCTAGGAAAGTTGTAGAATCTCCATCACTGGAGGTTTTAAGAACAGTTTAGTCAAACACCTGTCAGAGAGGGTCTAGATAATATGTAGTCTTGCCCAGGGGCGGCTCTAGGCACCAGCAAGGCAAGCACGTGCTTGGGGCAGCCCATTTGCAGGGGCGGCAGGGATCCAGCATGGGAGTTGAGAACCAACAGGGGACCCTGGGAGCTGTAGTTTCTTGGTTAGCTCCCTGCCTATAGAGCCAGCCCTGGAGCAGGGAAAGAACTACATTTCTCAGCATTCCCTTGTCCACTACCAACAGGAAAGAGGGGGAGGGAGTGAGGAAGCTGAGACCTCATGCTGCGGCCTGCTGTGAATGGAGAGCTGCACTGTGAGTAGTGATACTTTATTTTAACATTCAAAAAATAGGACACTCCACGGGGAGGGAGGGTAGCCCCACCCTGCCACCATCCACTCCCTCCGACTGCCCCCCACAGCAACCCCAACCCATCCAACCCCCCCTGCTCCCTGTCCACCCCCTCCCGGGACCCCTGCCCCAACTGCCCCCCAGGACCCCACCCCCTATCTAAGCCTCCCTTCTCCTTGTCCCCAACTGCCCCCTCCTGAGACACCCCCCAACCTCCCCCCCAGGACCCCACCCCCTACCTGTCCCCTGACAAACCCCTGGGACTCCCATGCCTATCCAACTGCTGCCTGTCCCCTGACTATCCCCCCGAACCCCTGACCCATCTAACCCCCCTTCTCCCTGCCCCTGACTGCCCCCCCAAACCTCCACCCCATCCAACCCCTCCTGCTCCCTGTCCCTTGACTGCCCCCCCGGAACCCCTTACCCCTTCTCCAACCCCCCAGCCCCCTTACCGTGCCACTCAGACCAGCATGTCTGGCTTTGCGCAGCGCCAGACACGCTGCTGCATACATGCTGCCGTGCTCCCCTGAGGAGCCACAGCCCCCCTCCCCCCAGCACCTGCCTTCCAGATTTGAACACCTCAAAATTCAGGAG
>NW_020671549.1:0-4710 GCF_002925995.2 Terrapene triunguis | reverse complement strand
TATTTTTCAATTGTATCACAAAAAGTTGGAGAATCTAGCTGCCAAACGCCAACAACCCTCTACTGGGCATGTGTAAACTAAGCTTTTCAGAGGCTTGTGAACCTGGTCTCCAATCCAAACCCTAGCTTGGTGTCGCTGACTGGCCTCAAACCTAAACCTAGCCCACCGGCCCCATCCTAACCCTAGCCTGGGACTCCCTGCTGGCCAAAACCCTAATCTAATCTAAGGGCCCCATACTGGCTTCAGCCAGAACCCTAACCCTAGGTTCTGCCTGCTGAAACCCTAATCCTAGCCCCTGAACCCCTGCCACTAGAAATCTTAGCCCTAGCCCAGGGTCACCTGCTGGCTCAGCCACAACCCTAAAACTAGACTGGGACCCTAACTCTAGGGATCCTGCCTACTGAATGCAACCCTAACCCTAGGGATCCTGCCTGCTGAAACCCTAACCCTAGCATGGGGGCCCTGGCGAGGGCCAATCCTTACCGTAGCCAGGGGCCCCTGCCAACCGAACCCTAACCCAGGGACCAATGTCAGCCGTAACCTTAACCCTAGCCTGGAGCCCGCTGATGGAAGCTACCCTAACCCTTGCCCGATGGAAGCTACCCTAACCCTAGCCCCAGATCCTTGCCAGACGAAACCCTAACCATAGATCGTGACCCCTGCTGGGTGAAACACTAACCCTTCCCCAGGGCCCTCTGCCACCTGAAACCCTAACCCAAAGCCCCCTGTTGGCTGCACTTTAAACCTAGTGTGGGGCATCCCACTGGCCCCAATTTTAAGCCTAGTCTGGGGTGCCCTGCCAACAGCAACCCTAAGCCTGACCAGGAGCTGCAAAACTAACTCTAGCCTGGGGCCCCATCCTGGCTGAAACCCTAACTCTAGTTGGTGCCCCCTTCTGGCTGCAGCCACAACCCTAACCCTAGCCTGGGATCCCCCAATCGGCCAAAACTCTAGCCCTAGCTAAACCCCACCTGCTGGTTGAAACCATAACTCTAACCCTGGGCTCCTGTCTGCTGAAACCCTAAGTCGAGACTTGGGGGCCTTCCCAACCACAACCCTACTTGAACACCCTGCACCCTCTTGTTTATCCTTATAATATGATTGCGTGGTATCCAATGCAAAGTTTGTCATGTTGGGTGTCTTGAGAAGGCTCATGATGCACTGAACATTGTTGTTATAGGTTGTAATTTCATGTATATAGTTATGAGGCTGAAAATGTGTCCTCATGGCTTAAAACAACCCCAGGCAAAACTCTCCAGGAGCAGAGGGGCAATTCACACCTCATCAGGGCATGTATGGGACAAACCCAGCCCAGCCTCACAGGAACAAAGGACACTGGTCGAGGCAGCAACAAAGGATCTGTTGGACTCTCAAGTGAGTCCCCCGCTTCCCTTGATCAGTTTGGGACTACGATGAGGTAATGCTCACCTGACTCTGAAGGGGGGGAGGGGGACAAAGTCAAGAGGGAAGAAAGAACATGATAAAAGGGAGAGCCATTTTCCATGCTCTCTCTCTCTTCCACCTCCATCTAAAGACACCACCACCAAGTGACTGAAGCGCCGATCAAAGAGGAGAGCCTGACTGAAGAGCAACCAGCCAGACTGTGGTGAGAAACATCTAAGTTTGTAAGGGCACTGAAAGTGTTAAGATCAGCTTAGAATGCATTTTGCTTTTATTTCATTTGATCAAATCTGACTTGTGCTTTGACTTATAATCACTTAAAATGTATCATTTGTAGTTAATACATTTGTTTGTTTATTCTACCTGAAGCAGTGTGTTTGGTTTGAAGCATGTTAGAGACACCCTTTGGGATAACAAGCCTGGTACATATCAATTTCTTTGTTAAATTGACAAACTCATATAAGCTTCCAGCGTCCAGCGGGCATAACTGGACACTGCAA
The DNA here is from genome assembly GCF_002925995.2 of Terrapene triunguis. NCBI lineage: Eukaryota > Metazoa > Chordata > Testudines > Emydidae > Terrapene > Terrapene triunguis. The sequence continues at coordinate 2,809 of NW_020671549.1, read as the reverse complement.
GACGGAGGTTCCCAGGGTTGTGTCTGGGACCGGAGATATTCGCTAGTGTCATTCGGTTGCACAATCCAAGCAATGGCTGGCCAAATCCTCTTGGCTTCCAAACAAAGCCCAGCCATTTCCTGATTCAGGACCTTTCCCTTTACCTAGCCATGAGGAAGGGGATGTGCAGTGGGGAGGGGGCTTGATGGGATTTGTAGTCACCTGCTTAGTGGATTTATCAAATTTGTTTTATCCCCAGGTCCCTGAAGAGATATTAAGGAATAAGGAAGGCACTTGAAGGAGAGAGTGCATAACAGCTGCTAGAGCAGGAGCTAGTCATGTGATCATGCCTATGAATGAGACAAGGAAATGAAACCATCTATCCACAGAGCCCTGTCCAGTGCAAAAAGCAAAGAAACTGAAGAGAGAGGAAAAAATAATCATTGCCTAATCCCTCTCTAATTGTAAGTGGTCTGTGCAGTTACTTGTGAAACTTCTGCAATATCGCCAATCCCAAACATCCAAAATGAGTACTTAAAGTCCAAAAAAATCATGAAAAATAATACGTTTTGTGTTCTTTTTATTTGCCTTCTGATGTTTGTGGTTTAGGGTTTGTTTTCAAGGTTTTCTCTGCTATAAATTTACTTTAAAAATTAAAGCTGATCTCATGTAATAACAGGACTCTAGGAGTTGGGCCTTTCAGACAAGCACCAATTATCACAAAACTCACCATATAAAGGCAAGATGACTGGATTTTGCCTTGCTTGAGGACTTAACCTGATAGTTAGCCACGTGCCGCCTAGACACAAATAAACAGAATAGAACTAAATAACTTCCCCAACCTATTAGATAAAAATAATCCTCCAAAAATATGCAATCCCAGGATTTACCAAACCTTTCAATGCTAGTACATTTCAAAAGGCCCCAAAAATATATACTTTCGAGACTGTAGTTCTATATATGTCCATTTAAGAGTCGGGACCTCAGTCTTACTAATGGACATACCCATGCACATTCAGAAATATTTTAATGAATGTCCAGATAGGGACAGGGTTCATTCATGAATATATAACCATAGTAAAGGTAACGCACCAAAGAGTATATAGTGTAACATAGTAGGATTTGATTTTCTAAGATTTGTCTGTGTTCCCCCATATACAAGGCGTTAAATGAAAAATCCAGCACTTTTTTTTACTGTTGTGCGTATTGCCTTGAGTTCAGGAAGGAAAGCATAATATTTATTAAATAAACAGTACCAGAATTAGGTCAGGGTTATGGCTGATAGGTAGCCCAAAGCTATGGTCAAAGTATGGATATAGAGAGGGGAGCAAAGGAACAGTTGGGAGAGCATCTTCCTGCATGCTTTTTTTACTTTCCATAGAGCTAAGAGAGATGGAAGGTGAGCCAAGGGGCTGCAGCACAGCTAGAACCCCTCTAATGGAAACAGCCCCAGGACCAGGAAAGCACTAACGGCCAGGTAGGTGAGTGAGCGCTGCAGCTTCCCACATCCCATCCCCTCTCCATTGGGCTGGATGTTCCTTATCTCCCCAGTGGGCCAGGCAAAACAGAGGGAGCCTTTAGCTCCCACTTCCCACATCTCCCTCCAAAGAGCCAGACACTCTAGTGACAATGGGAGGCAGCAGGGAACGCTGACAAACTATTTATTCTCCAGATCCCTCAGTGAGGCAAAAGTAGCCCTGAGCTGCAGCAGAAGTGGGTGCAGGTCCCATCCCTACCCCCTTCTCGGACCTTTTATGAGCCTGGCAAAACAAGGAGAAAGACCAGGCGGCAGTGTGGTGCATGTGCTCACCTGCTAGGAACTCTCTGTGAGGCTGGGAGAGAGGGTGAGCAGCAGGGACAGACACACACACTCTGGTTCTATTGATAGCTTGGGGCGTGGCAGGACCACAAGATTGCAAACCCCAAGCAGTAAAAAAATCAGGACATCTGCTTAAAAATCCAAAAACATGTTTTTTTGTTTGTTTTTTTTAAATCCATTTTGCATTTTTTTTTATTTGCCTGCTGGTTTCTGAGCCTTTAGCAAGCACTCAGGTCACATTTTCAAGATTTGTTCCACCAACATGAGGGCTAGAAATTTACTTCTTTTTTTGGCAACAAAAGCTGAGATTCTCCAGTAATCAGGTGACTCCAGGAGCTGAACTTTGAGAAAAACACCAAATATTGTGAGACATGATAAAATCTCAGGAATTGGCAACACAATACTGTAAGCTCTTTGGCGTAGGGACTGTCATGTGCATACAGTGCCTAGGACAATGGGGCATCCATCTCTGCTTGGGGCCTCCATGGCTATGTCTACATCGAAATAAAACACCTGCGGCTGGCCCGTGTCATCTGACTCTTGGGCTGCAGGGCTATAATATTGCAGAGTAGATGTTTACAGTTTTATCGCCCTGTTGCAGTTTTATAGCCCTGCAATCCCGAACTGCCTGAGCCCACAGCTGCAGGTGTTTTATTGCAGTGTAGGCATACCCCACCTATGTGCTATCTTTCTGCAAAGAAGAACAGGAACTCTTTCACCCCTGTCTCCGCAATCACTCCACCCAGCCCTGAGAAATGGCAGCAGCAGCAGGAGGAAGCAAGAGCAGACCGTTTGCCTGCTCTTGCAACAAGGTAGCAGGGCCGGCGCCAGCTTTTTTGCTGCCCCAAGTGGCGAAGAAAAAAAGAAAAAAGCAAAAAGCGATTGAGCTGCCGCCAAAGTGCCGCCGAAGAGGAAGAGACAGAGTGAAGGACCCGCCACCGAATTGCCGCCAAAGACTAAAGCGGAGCACTTGAGCTACCTACTGCCGAAGTGCTTCCGAAGACCCAGATG
>NW_020671548.1:0-3406 GCF_002925995.2 Terrapene triunguis | reverse complement strand
TAGTGAACCAACTCACTTAGCAACTTGGTTCTCTTAACCTCTTTGCCACAAGTGAGTAAGAGAGAGAGTGTGTCCACACAGGATTTCACTTCTCTTATAGATTCTGAAATAATATCAAGGAAAATAAGTTTTCTTGAGGTACTACTGACTGCAGTGCACTTTGAGGCACATCATCTTTGTTTGAATTTGATGATGAAAGCTCCTCAGATTTACATGAGGGGAGAAATTGTACAAAAGCTCAGTGGGAAAGAGAGGCTGGGAATTTCCCTCTAATGAAAAGTTCAGTTCCCAAATTCCGATGGACCTCAAAGGCTGGTTTTGTACACAAGGTGCTGTCTTTGGGGCAATTTCCCCAGGCTCTGGTCTGTTTGTGAAAGGCATAAAAAGTTTAAATATTGTTTTTACTCTGTTTTTGTAGCTAGGGGTGGTGAATCTTCCATTTTCCTGGACAATTATGCAGGTCAGGGGATCGGCCTCACCTGCAAGTCGGAAGGATGGTTCCCTGAGCCCCAAGTGCTCTGGTTAGACAGTAAAGGACAAAGCCGACCAGAAAAGCCTATGACCAGTAACACAAAGACATCTGTTGGAATCTATAATATTGAAAGTGCCATTAACATAGAACCTGGCTCAGACAACGAAGTCTCCTGCAAAATAATCAATAACATACTAAAGACAGCGAGCGAGTCCAGAGTCCTAATTTCAGGTGAGTGCACATTGGGATCAGTGACTTTAAGGAGCAATAAAGAGGCTGCTTGGTTAATGAGATGGGTCCCGTTTTTCTCTCTCCTTTGTGGTAAGAAATAAATGCCCAGTTTGTCTGACCTAGCGGATAGAGCACTGGGCTAGAATTTAGGGTGACTGAGTTCTATTTCTCAATGTGCTGTTCACCCATTCAGTGACACTGGACATATCAATTACCTGTCCCGTGCCTCAGTTTCCCCCATAAAACAGCACAAAGATACTGACCTCCTTTGTACAATGTTTTGAGATCTACCATTGAAATGCCTGGTAATTCCTATCTCTTCTATCTCCTTTTAAATACTTGCCTGTCATTTTCCAAAAAAACCCCCATTTTGATAAAGCTGTGTTAAAACTTTAAAAAATCATAATTTGCATAAGTACATTAAGTGTTTTCTTTCTACATAACAATCCAGTGTTCTAATAGCTTTTATTGCACGTGAATATGTAACAAAGTTGCATGGCATTTTCAATATTACTAAAAGATACAGAAAACTGTTTCATTCAATGTACTGGTGCATCATTGAAAAAGAGGGTAAAGTTAAGGTGGTGTGTATGACCTTCATTTTGGCCTCTTCTGATTCTTCTGTGCTTAATTTTTCAACATTAATGTTACTTTAAGTTTTTATTATTATTTAATGGTTATTGGGCAGATTCCATAATCCTTACTCATACTTCAAAGTACTCACTCAGGTGAGTTGTCCCGTTTATATCTTGAGTACAGGGATTCTGTATTGAGTTCAAGCCTTGCCACTGACGTGCTTTATGGCCTCAGAGAAATTGCTTAACTTCTCTCAGTTTCCCCACCTGAATAGGGAGGTAATGATATTTATCCCACCTACTTCACATGGCTGTTGACAGGGTTAATTAATTTTAGTGCATACAGAGAAATGGTTTATATCATTAACCTGAGTAACTCCACCAAGGATACTACTTTTAGGTTCTCTACCTCCCTTCCTCAGTAGAGGATCGTTCTGCCTTTCTTTTTACTTTATACTATTTCTGGTGGGAATGCTATGGCAAAGAGATGCATCTTGCATTTTCCCCAGTAAACAGCAGGGGCTGTGCCCAGGAGGTAGCATGGGTATGACTTTCACCCTTTCATGGACTGATGGAGAACAAGTTATAATTTAAATATGTGCACATTAAAACCTTTTATTAAATATGCATACAATTTCTGTATGAATACTAGCTCTGAAAGGGTATTTGAGGTAAATCCTGCAAACCTTACTCATGTGAGACATGCCAATATCTGAGGTGTTTCTATCTGCATGAGTAAGGTGGCCTGGGTGTGGCTGAAGGTGTGTGCTTTTTCCAGAACACATTGGAGGAGCCCACAGCTCTGTTCTCCATGATATCCTTCCTTGAAGATGTGTAGAATCTTTTGATCTAAATTCATCTAGACTTTGTTCTGCCAGAAAGAAACAGCAGTCTTTAAATTCAAGTGAAATCTGATTTCACCAGCTCCTCAGACAGACTCCGTTTGGTTGGCCTTATAATTTTCATGATGTTTCTTAAGAATTATTGGAATGTAACTGACATTTTCACATATTTTTCAGATGTTTTCTTCCCAACCACCTCCCCTTGGATGGCTGTTTTCCTGGTCATTTTATTTCTTAGCATAGCCCTTATTGCTGTTGTAGGGTATAAATTGAAAAGTAAGTATTTCTTTGTATGTTTTTTCAATAAATATGTGAAAATGTTTAAACAGATGATATGGAATTCTTTAGCTATACTAAAACAAAACAAAAACTGAAATGAGTTTTCTAGGGGCAGATTCAGAAAATGAAATATAAGGGTCTGTACATTATAATTCCTTACCAGATAAGTCCCTTGTTCTGAAAGACAATTTTTAAATTCCTCACATATAAATATATTCAAGGCCAGAATAGACATCAATGCATGGTTCATGATTACAGAGTTTGTGGTCACGACAGTGACTGTTTCAATCAAAATATTGTAGGATGCTATGAAAAGTCTCATTTTTAAAAGGCATTCTAATTTTTTTCAGATAATGACACAACATCTCGCTCGGGTAAGTAACTAGGCAGGTGAATGCAAATTAATATGAACGTATTTTATATCTTGATTTTGACACAGTCCCAGGGCGTCTGTGGAATCCCCATCACTGGAGAGTTTTTAGAACAGGTTCGACAAACACTTGTCAGGTTTACTTGGTCTTGCGTCAGCACAGAAGGTGGGACTGGATGACTTCTCAAGGTCCCTTTCAGCCCCTACATTTCTCTGATTTTAGAACAAAAGTTTAATGTAGCAGTTGCTATTCTAATCTTAGAAGCTGTTTATAAATGACAGGAGATGGGTTGGTTTGTTCTGTTTTAATTGTGGTCAACAGCTGTGTGCTTTTAACGTTTGCAGTATGCATCCAATGATTTCATAGAAGTTGGGGTTTATATTCAGGAATTGAGCAACAGCGACTATTGCCATTAGTGGCTCATTAGGAAAGTTTATTTCCTTCTGTTATAAACTGATCTTGTTATTAAAATAGATCACATTCAGGCTCACCTTCTGCCATTCATCCTTATGTGGACATTGTTCCAGAATCATTAAAAGTTGTAGAAAAGGGTTACTCATGTACATGAAGAAATCACTTATATCCTCCAATATAGACTGGGTAAAGTATAAAATTCAAGGCCTTTTATAACATAGG
>NW_020671547.1:0-4214 GCF_002925995.2 Terrapene triunguis | reverse complement strand
CCCCCCCCCAGCCCGCAGGGATCCAAGGAGGGAGGGGGCAGAGGAGAGGCAGCTTGTCACACACCCCCAACACACAGGTAACCTAGAGACCAAAGGGAAATCTCGCCACCATCCCCTCACATGGGGATCTGTGTGTTTGTGGGGCCAAATCCCCACGTACCTGGGACATGAGGCTCAGGGGGCTGTTTCCGACATTCCCGCAGCAGAAATGGGTAACTGAGAATCAGGGCCTTAATCACTAACCACTCAGGGCCCCGGTCGCCTAGATCCCGTCACCCAGCTCAGTTCGGGGGGCTGAGGCGGGTGATACAGGGAACATCTCCCTGCCAGGACTGTATAGAGTGTCCCCTCTTGCATTACAGATATTAACGAGTGTCTGGGGCCGAGCCCGCCAGACTGCGGACACAACGCATACTGCAACAACATGGCTGGGAGTTACCACTGCATCTGCATCGATGGCTACAAGCCGAGCTCTGGGAAAGCCAAGTTCACACACGGGAGTGGGGACACCTGCCAGGGTGAGCTCTCCCCTGGCCCCCACCTGCTCAGACCCCGCCTCGGACACACAAATGCTCGTTCCAGGCCTGGCACCGCACCGGGGCTGCTGCTGGCTTTGGCAGTGGCCCGAGGCCGTCAGCGAAGCTGTGATGAGACGTGACCCTTGCCTGCTCCTGCAGATCATGGGGCCCGGCTCACCCCTGTGTCCGGCGCTTGGATGGGGAATAAACAAACCCACGCAGCAAACTTCTTGTGCTGCAGTGATGTGCTGGGGAGAGGGGAGGGGACCCTCGCTGGCCCCAACATGCAGCATCTGGGCTGCCAGTGTCCCCCTAAGCTGGGAAGGGGTCTTGTGTCTGAGCCATGGAAATAGCACAGTGCGCTCTGTCCCCTATGGGCCCTGGTGAGGAGAGAATAGCCACAGCACAGTGTGCACCAGCCCCACGCCCGATCCTCCCCCATGGGTCCTGGGGAGCAGGGAATAGCTGCAGTGCTGGGCACTCCGGCCTCGGTCCTGGAAGCTCTGTTCCCATCCCGCATGGACTCTTGGAAGCCTTCGGGGACAGAACCCGATTGTACGTCGGTTCCGGAATAAAGCAGGTTCTGGAAACGCGGAGCCGCCTTGGTGCTTTCAGGAGAACCCGTGAGTGTCGCAGGGTCGAGGGGCGGAGGAGGCAGCACTTGGCAGGATGCAGCCGGTCGGTTCTTACAGGTTCAGTCTGCCCCGGGAGCAGCTCAGCCTCTGAAGAGGCTAAACCGTGGCACCGGCCAGGCTGAGACACAAGTAACGCTGGCACTTGCACAGCACAGACAGGATCAGAGCTGAGGCCCATCTAGCCTGGTATCCCGGCTCCAACGGGCCAAAGCCAGATGCTGCAGAGGACGGTGGAAGAGCCCTGCAGTGGCAGCCGGGGGATAATCTGCCCTCACTTCCTGGTCTCTAACACTCAGCTGGGCTGAAGCCCCACAGCAGGAGGTTTTCTTGTGATTTTTAAACCAACTTCATGACTTTTCGGCAGCCTGGCTCACGGTTTGGGGCTTTTATTGATTGCTTGGCGTTGGCGATGCTGTTAATGCACGGCCACTGAGCTTACCCAGGATCTCTGAAACTAACCCCATGCCTGGTTGGGGAAACTAACCAGGTTGCCCTGAAGTCTCGCTCTTTCTCTGCGCCACACCCGGGCAAAGTGTCTGTTCTGACTCCCAGCCTGTCTTACAAATTGGAAACTGAGCCCGGGGACTGAAGGTCGCCATGTCTCGTGCCATGCCGCTTAATTCCACTGCAGCACGAGCGTAGGGCGCTGGGGATGTCATTAGAAGCTACAACATCCCCCCAAACCTGCAGCTGCAATCAGAGCCCAAGATGCTCTTTCGTAGCAGAGCTTTGAGGTGGGGGCAGGTCAGGTCTTTGCAAAGCAAACTGGGCTGAGACGGAGCCGAGGACTCTGTGTTGGATCAACCTTTAATACAGTTTGGGCTCAACAAGCCCATTAGTTTCTGGAACCCCATTAACCTAACCCTCAGCAGCTGCTAAGGCAGGGGAAGGAGCTGGCATCATAAAGGAACTAGTTTGGGTCATTAGCACGAATCAAACCTAGGACCTGTCTGCTGAAGGCACACAGCTGCTGGCAATTCTTGATGGGACCACTTAAGGATCTGGGGCAAAACTCAGTGCTTGGTCCTGCTAATGAAGGCAGGTGGTTGGACTCAATGACCTTTCAAGGTCCCTTCTAGTTCTAAGAGATAGGATATCTCTATTGATTTATTTTTGTTCTGTGGCTCAGCGGGCTTCGCTAGAGGCTGGAACATACAAGCCCCCTCACAGGCATGGCATAGGCCCGTTGCCTTCCAAGAGGTTTAACAATGGAGCAAAAGTTGAGTTTCCTGCCAAAGAAACAATGGCTTTTTTCCAGCCTTGATGCACTCCCAGCCGTGAGCCAGGAGACACAGAGATCCTCTCAGTGAGGGGGAGCAGAGGGTAAAATCTGCATTGTGAGGCAGGGGAGACACATTCTTGGCCTTCTATGGAAGAAACAAGCTGAAAGAGACAGGTCAAGTGGGTAGGGTATGAGATTAGGACTCAAAAGACTTGGGTTCTATTCCCAAATCTGTCACTGCTGGGTGTCCTTGGGCAATTGCCTGCCTCAGTTTTCTCTCCCACCTCTTGTCTATTTAGACCAGAAGCTCTTTATGGCAGTGTGTGTGCAGCGCTCTGGGTGCTGCCTTTATGCAAATAACAACCGAGGGGAAGGGGTGTAGCAGGAAATAGCAAAACGCTGTCACAGGAAAGAGAGAAGAGGGGAGTCTGAGAAAGAGCTACTGGAGCACGGCCCAAGGGAAGGATCCGTGAGCGCTCTTGACTCTCCCCGCTGATTGAAAGGTTTGCTGATGTCAAGGTGAAGGGGATTTTAGCCACAAGGATTTCTGTGTTATGGATAAATATTGGGGAGAGCTTAATGGCCAGAATGAGTGCGTCTCTGCACGTACAAGCCTGGTCCCTAGGTAGAAAACCCAGCACCCTGCACGGGGTGAGTGACCCTGCTGCACTATGGAGCCCCGACATCCTCCATGTATCCCCCTTTGCCCGGCAGCTGGCACGTTGGCAGCCTGGCGGATGCACGGAGCTCCAGCGTTTGGCTAGATCACGGCAGGGCTCTCTGTGCACGGGCAGGGCGGGGCCCGTCTGTCAGATCAGACTCTCCACAGTGGTGAAAGGCCCCAGGAGGCAGCGAGGGCAGTGAAGTCCCCTCCGTTTGGGGCCGGATTCATGTACCGCTGGCTGGCGACTCCGGCTGGGGCTATGCTGGGGGTCAGGCTGGGTGCGTTTCTTCCAGCTTTGGCTTCCACAGGCCGGATCGGCAGCGAGTGTCATCTGTCTCTGGGCTCGGTGGATTCGCCCCGCGGGGCCCTGAGCCTGGGGGTCACAGCAGGGTCCGGGAATGGACGTTGTGGGGCCGCTGCTCACTGGGCAGTGTTAGGAATGGGGGAATCCCCTGGATCCAGCTGGATTCCAAACAACCCGTTTACCAGCCGTGCAGGGCCTGGCCGCATGTGGGGGTCTGCGGGCTTCTGCCATAGACCCCCGTGAGCGCAACCAGAGAGCAAAGAAACTAGTTTAGAGGGACAGCACCGAATTCCCCTGCACTCCCCTGGGCACAGCCCACCCACCCTTCTCCTAGTGCTCCATGGGAAGGGTGCTGCTGGGTGTATCCCGAACAGGGAGGGGACCCATCGGGCTGGGGTCTGTAACTCTGAGCGTGGCGCCCCCTTCAGGTGACCAGCTCCAGTTCAGTGCCCCCTTTCTTCCCTTCCATTCATTAATGAGCTGGAGGATATCATGGACTGCACTCTCAGCAAGTTTACGGATGACACTAAACTGGGAGGAGTGGTAGATACGCTGGAGGGTAGGGATAGGATACAGAGGGACCTAAACAAATTAGAGGATTGGGTCAAAAGAAACCTCCTGAGGTCCTTTCCAACCCTGATATTCTATGACCATAGCTCCCGGATTCTTGGATTCCCCGTGTCTCTGGCGTCCAGCCAGGTCACACTGTGATCCCCATTCTGGGGGAGCCTTTCAAAGTCAGACCCCTCTCTCCTATCCCTGCTAGCGAAAGCCTTTCTCCGGGGCTCCTAGCCCCTCTCGCAGCTTCCTAGCCCCCCCTTGCCTCAGGCCCCCACCACTGGGCCCAGCCCTCGGGCTGTATAGAAGCCCC
>NW_020671546.1:0-5729 GCF_002925995.2 Terrapene triunguis | reverse complement strand
GAAGACAGTAGCAACAGCAGCAAAGAGGAAGCTGCTGCTGACAGGCTTCCAACCATGGGATAGGTTCCCACTTCCCTGTTTGCCTGCTTCAAGAATCCAGCAAGCCAGCCTGAATTCTTTCAGGAGAGATTAGGCAATAGCTGCTGAGTACTGGTATCTCCTGTGCTGTAAGCCTCTTAGAGGAAAGACACACTCTTCTCCCCAGCAAGGAGTTTTGGGACAGGCCTTGTCTCTTTTTTGCATTTGGGGCCACAAGTGGCCAACCTAAAAGGTGAGTCAGTTCAAATGGGACAATGGGGAGGGAGGTGTCTGCTGTCAGCAATGGCAGAAGTGGACTTGAAAACTACTGGTTAGCCCTATGTAACAAAGGTCTGGGATCAGAGTTTGAACTATTCCCCCACCTCCCCTTCCCCACCCAGTGCTAGCAGATAACCAAGAGCAATCATGGGCTCCCACACCATCAGTACCCTCTTACCCTTTCCAGACCTGATGTTGGTGAATATCCCACTGTCTCATAACTTCTAAGATAAGAAGAGGGTTCCCCACATTTTGGATGCTAAGTGTGAGCAAGAGAAGCTGGCTGAGGGATGGAAGATTCACTGGTTTCTCAATATGACAAGGAATTTTGGCCCATGCTTTACCGTACTTTAGTAAATTAGAAATAACATCAAGCCCAAAGCAAAGTTTGTCAGGACTTGAGAAATGTACCCAACACCTTTAGCCTGAGAGAATATTAATCAAGGTGAACATATCTGCGCAGACACTTCCCTCAAGGCCACCCCCCTCTGCAATTTAAAAGAATAAAAGTTGTTTTGCCCTTTCTTGTCCTTCCTGTCCTTAATTCCACTTTTTCTTTATTTCCTTTCCTATAATAGACCACAGTGCAGCTAGCATTCCCTGAGTTTTCTCCTGTGTCTGTTAGCCCTTTTCATGCTCTCTTTTTCTATCACTTCAAGTATCTCTTTCCCTATTTTGTGTTCTCAGCTTGCTATTGAGTTTTTATTGCCTCTTTTATAAGAGAAAGCTATTTCTCTCCAACTTTCTCTTGCCTTTTTTCCTCTAACTTTAACCCATCAGTCTGTCTCTCCCCCTCCTGGCCATCCATGCACACAAAGGGCTTGTAAATTTTACTAAATACTCTGTAGCTAAAGGGATGCTGGAACAATTTGTATAGTGGGGGTGCTGAGAGCCTTTTAATCAAACTGTAAACCCTATATATAATGGAAACTACTTCAAGCCAGGAGATGCAGCAGCACCCTCTGCACACCCCTAGTTCCAGCACCTATGGCTAAAGGACTGAAATGTACAAGCCAAAGACTGATACAAAATATGGGGAGTCTTATTGTCTAGGGGCAGTCCCCAGGTGAGAAGCCTTCACTAATCCCAGCTACTAGGAAAGTGGAATTGCTTGGGATTATTTCCAGGATGCTGTTGCTGGACTCTGCTCAATGACTCTTTCATATGAACCTAGTATTGTAGTTCAGCTAGTAGTGTCTGAAATTTAAGCCCAGTCTCTACCCTTCAAATTCTTTATAGCTGCTGAAAGGGAGAAAAAGCTTCCTGTCTTCCCCACTCCTACTGCAGTGCTTCCTGGCTACTGTGAAGTAAGAGAGTGTGTCTGTGTGGTGGTGCTGATGGTGGGTGGGGTGGGCTAGTCTTCCTCTCCTCCAGGCTCTGGGCTGTTATGTTGGGGAGTGTTACTCTCTTTCTCTCTCTCTCCCCCCATCCCTCAGTTTTCATTTGAGTCCTTCTGGTGAATAGTTCCAGTGCTTGCCCCCACTGTTTATTATACAATATGTGTCTTAAAGAGCAGCAGTAGAGAGAAATTGACCTAATTCCTTTTTAGTCTGACTGGTGCTCTCAGTGTTCTGAATCCCAGCTGTGAAAACCATGAGCACCAGAAGCAGAACTGAACTTTCTGTTTGCAGACTCAGTTCATGATTGCAAGGTTAGCCAGAAAACCATGGGAGTTAGAAGCTTAATTGTCAAAGGAGGGATGGGGGGAACTTTAGAGTCTATGCAAGTTAAGGGCATTGATCAGAGAAATTTTCTTACTGACCATGGGGAAAATGGGATCAGTGTGTGTCTTAAGTCTTCCCGAATAGATTTGGCATAGGTTTGCTTAAGTTATGAGCACATAACAGATTTATTAGTGTATCAAAGGTTAAGTCCTCCATTTCAGTTTAGATTCCTCTTTTGCTGCCTCTTTGTTTTTCCTGTTTATTCAGCCAGTTGTATATTTCTCAGTCAATGTAGTAGATTTGTTTTCTTTCCTTTTCCTTTGCCCCACTCCTAGCCATTCTCATAATTAGTTGTTCAGATGGCAAATGCTAAATGGGTTATTTTGAAGAATATTAAAAGTATTAGTAATTTGCCATCTGGATTATTTCTGTATAACTGTGCTTTAAACTGTTTTGTACTGCTCTAGATTTCAGTCAGTGTTTGACACTTATTGGTACATTTATAATTATGTACTGAGTGCAGTATAGGTGAATAGTGCTTGATGTAGGCAGGTCTCAGCATTTGTGTTTTAGCCTTTCTCCACTAGATCTCAGTGTTCCCAACCTCCTGAGTCTAAGACTGTTGGGACTTAAGTTACTTTCTGCAGGGAAACGGAAAAGAACAGATAGATGCAAAGAAAAATAATTGCTATGGATTCTCTGGCTCTGCAGGATATGGTATGGCTGACCCTTTGCATCTGCAGGTGCTATCCTGACTTAATAAAAGCGTTCTCAACCATCCTTGCTGAACATTGGCACTGATACTTTTCTTTTTGTTTCACATGGGTAAGTCAATGAGGCCTTACATGTTAATTCCAAGTCTCTGGACCCGATATGCTCCTAATAGAAATGTTCCTGATTCCGTAGTTAAAACCATGACAATATATATCACAGATTTGGTTTTCCTCCTCCTCTGAATTGCCCTTTTTTTGCACTTTAAATTGTTTAGATAGCAGATAATCTGACAGGCAAAATGGTCTGTGCCAAATGACCTGAAGGAAACAGAGAAACTCATTTGCTGCCTTCCTGCTTTTAGTGGGATCCAAAACTTTCCCCAAGATTCCATTAAACTTTCAGTTTTAATTTCATGGTTACATTCCCAGTTACGTGGTTTGTTTCCCTCCAGGAGGAGACTGACTCTTCCATTCAAAGGCACGAGGCTGTTTAGGGAGAGAGACAACACATCCCTTAGAGATTGGGAGAGAGAACCGTCTTGTGTCTGGGAGGCACCCTGAGCACATGTTTAGCATCCAGGGATGCTCATTTTGGAAGAAGGATGAAGAAGGAATCGCTCATTTAAAAGTTTTTGTTTTTAACACTCTTCACAGGAACAGGGAGAGATCCAGATTTGCAAGGAATTTTTCCTGTACCTTTATTGCAACCTAGTTCAATAAATCCATAGAGATAATCAGTTTAGTAATCATATTAATTATTATCAGATCACATTACTTGCATATCAGTGAACATATCAATTACACAGTCGATTTCTGTTATGTAAGGACCACCACCACAGGCCCCTCCATTCTTTCCAATGGCACATTTATCATTATATTAAGCTAGTTCTGGATTTGTGAAATTTTACAGTGTTGCTTTTTCCCACTAGATAAGCTGTAGAGAGAAATGTTACTCTGTAGTGATCTGTAGTGATATTTCTATACCTCTTTTGTAAAGATTGAGCCATCTGTTGGACTTCACAGATGGACAGTGAGTTTAACTCAACTCACAATCCAGAGTTCCAAAAGTTCATTTAGATCCTTTGAAAAGGTACTCAATTAACAGCCCTAGAAATTGAAGTGTGCTTATCTACAGAAATGCATGCTTCCTCCATATTGTCCCATGAGGATGCCTCAAACCTGGCCTTAGAAGGCTAATCTCCAGGGATAGAAAGGTACTTCGCTCTCCATACACTGATTGATTCCATGATCCAGCCTTTGGCTTGAGTGTCTGAGTACCAGTTCTGGTGGAGGTTTTTGTAATGTGACTATCTAAAAGGAATTAGGTTGAGAACTTTAACTCAGTTTACATCAGCCACAGAATACTAACCTAGAGATAACAGGTTATGAATCTTTTCATTAGTCTCTTCAGGCAGTCCCCAAAGGATGATACAGTTTAAAAAGATACTGTTCATATTTGACACAGAACTTTAGCCCCCATATTTAGGTTTAATGTTACATTTTAATAAAATATTAAGACTAATTTATAGAAATAAATTCCAACATTTATTCTGCAATGGTGGCAACCTAAACTTTACATCATTTAGAAAGCGAAGAGACTAATTATTGTAATTCAAGCTGAGTGCAATGCATAAAGTTAATAGGCAACTTAAGCTGTTAAAGCACTTTAAGGTTCCATTACAGTAACCTTAAATGTTGGAAACGCACTTGATAATTCAATTGAATTGTCTATATTTAGTGATATGCAAAAAGTAAACAAACAGTAAATACATTCATTCAGTTTACTTCCAGTGTCCAAAATATGTTACTAAATAGATAATGAACTGTTATTTAAAATGTGATTTTAAACATGACAGTGTCCCTTTTTAATTAAAGTGATTTTAACTAATCAACAAAAGACACTACAATTTTTCTACCCACTGACTACAAAGAGACATTGCATCAGTAAACTCTCACTTAGCTACAGCAAAAGCAGATTCTCAGTCGATTAGTACCTAATAATTGAAGTGAGTGTGACTGTTCATATGTGTACTATTGAGAACAGATTTAAGTTTTTTCTAGATTAGGGCCTAATAGAAATCTTGAAGGAGAGAATAGACTTTTTAAAACTTCTTGTTTTTAGGCAAGCTTTAACATAGGAATATATAGGAAATAAAACTTCAACAATGACTACAGTCAGTGGAATGCCATATTTTGTTGATAGTCTTAGGAGGTTCTCTTATCTTTTAGATAATCTACCACAGAGGAAGATGGGAGAAATGGGAAGGAGAGATTTCTGAAGTAGGGGTGGGGAAGAATCATAGCGCTTCCATTGCCTGCAGGATTTTTAAAATCCTCCCTAATGGACCCTCTAGAATTGGAAAATATTTTGTTTACCTTAGAAGTCTTCCAGTTTCAATGCTTTGGGATAGCTCATGATCAACTAGCATAGATGTTATGCTCCGATATTGTTTTAAAGTTACACAGTTTTTATTTTCTGTTGAAAAAATATATTTATTAAATATGTCAAAACTAAGATTTAAAAAAAGGGTATTGGCATTTTTTTGAATCAAGAATAATAATGTTCAGTATGTGTTACTTGAAAGTTTTTTCATCAGATAGTTGTGTATTCAAGTGCTCTGTTCAACTGTACAATATATTCCTTACACATTGTAGTAGATGAAACCTATATAGTATGTTTGCTTTTTCTTTTTTTCTTCATACTGTCTCCTTGCTTCAAGTTATTGGGAAATTAAACCATTTATTTAAAGAGTCCCTTATAACTATCAATATTCTGATATTAACAGGTTAGTGAGTGTTAACTGCAGTAATATTTGGTATCTGGTAATTCCATTCCCTAGTAACAAGAGGTTAACATATAAAAAAGTTGATTTGAAGAAATCTGCATTTCTAAAGTTAAATCTTAAACATTTAAGAGTTCTTGTTCTTGAGACACTTTTATTTACTTTTCGAGTTATTTTGCAAGCTATGCGAGAACTGAAAGGGACATGTTTATCATGCCATGTAAGTTTAACATAAAAACATTTCTTTAGAACTGCTTTTGATGCAGGGGGAG
>NW_020671545.1:0-8350 GCF_002925995.2 Terrapene triunguis | reverse complement strand
TCCTGAAACAGGTAACACCAGTCACTGCTCTTACCGAAGGGGGACAACAAAGCTGCAAATGCTGGATAGCTGCATAATCAGCCTTGGAATTTGGCATTAATCACCCCCTGCTGATAGCAGATTCCACAGGAAACCCATCCCCCACCCACCCCTCAGTGAGCCAGGAACACACAAATACATGACACTTCTTGATACAAAGGTGTGTGACTATTTTATGGGCTGATATAATCTGCCTATCTCAGTATAATACTTAGTAATGTTTTCATGCTTTCAAGGGCTAGTTCAAATATACAGGTAAAATTCATAACATTAAAGTTTGTTCAGGGAGGGTAGGTGGCCTAATGGTTAGCATATCTGGTTTCCCATCTCTCACCCCAAAGTGTGGTGGATGTAGAGATGCCTACCCCTGCTTTTAGGTCACAGGCATCACAGCTTTGTCCCGTCTTTGGCTTAGCTCTCAAGCGGGATATGGTAGGGAGGCCATGGCCTTCCCTCTGCACCGGGTCCCAGCCCAGGACCCTGTGGGAATAAACAATAGCTGACTCCTCCATGAAGAGGATGTGAGTCTGCCACTCTGAGCTACTTCCTACCTCTCCTCTCTTTCAGCTCGGGACATGGTCCCTTAGAGTCCAAACAATCTGCAACTGAACAGAGTTCAGATGAGCAGAGCCTCGCAGGGCCTGCCAGTTCTGAGGAAAGGGCAGGGTTTGGTGAAGGCACTGCAGTTGGGACTCACCAGCATCGTGGTTCCCTCCCAGGTTCAGCTTTCCCTGTGGCATGTCTGAAGGACCTGGCTTCCCTCCAGCCTGTTCACTCTACCCCATTTCCTCGCTGCTCTTGGCTGGGCCACAGGTTCTTCCCTACCAGTACTGTGATGTTATCTTGGGTGTGGGGGCCTGAGGGCCGAGTTTGGGGTAGGGAGGGAATGGAATGACGAGGAGGCCTTTCTGTCCCTTCCAAGCCTTGGGCAGGTTGACTTGATATACCTGGGTTGTCTTCTTTCTTCTGGGTTGCTGGACCTCAGAATCAATCTCCCCTACCTGTTTTATCACCTTGGCGGTGCCTTGCCATCAGGCCAGAAGCTTGGATTTCAGTGTGAGCAGTAGAAATATCACTCAGTCTCCAGGTTGGAGCTCTCAGAGACGAGCCTTGCTGTTGACCTGCTCCTGGTTGTGTTGTGCCTTCTCCAGGTTTTCCTTCGCAAGCGCCCCCAGGGTCTTCAGTTTCTTTCTTGACTTTATAACATACTGCACTACACTGGTTGTTCTGGAGTTCTGCCCTTTCCATGTCTCATGGAGGAGATCCAAGATTCCCCTTGATTGCCTCCCATGTAGTAATTCAAATGGGGAGAAACCTATGGCTGCCTGGGGAACCTCGCAGGTGGTGAGCAGGACAGGTGGGATGGTCCCAGTGTCACGAGTCAGTGGATTGAACTACCACAACTCTTTAATGTTTTGTTAAACTGTTCCACCAGACTGTTGGTTTGGTGGTAGTATACTGACATCTTCAAGGACTTGACCCATATCAAGTTGCAAAATTCGTTCACTAAGGGTATGTCTACACTACGCGGGTAGCAATCAATCCAGCAGGGGTCGATTTATCACATCTAGTCTAGACGCGATAAATCGACCCCCAGCGCTGTCCCGTCGACCTCTGTACTCCACTGCCACGACAGGTGCAGGCGGAGTCGACGGGGGAGCGGCAGCAGTCAACTTACCACAGTGAAGACACCACGGTAAGTCAATCTAAGTACATCGACTTCAGCCACGTTATTCATGTAGCTGAAGTTGCATAACTTAGATCGATATTCTCCTCCTCCCCCCCCCCGGTGTAGACCAGGCCTAACTGTGAGGTGATGTTTGCTCCTTGCTCTGTCAATAATTCTTTGCGGATCCCTACTCAGGCAAATACTTTTATGAGCTTACTGGCAATGACAGCTGCCATTTCTGACCAGAGGGGAATGGCCCAGGATCTCTGGTGGCACAATCCAGGATCACCAATGTATATTAGTACCTGGCTGCAGACGTTTTCAGCGGACCCACCAGCTCTGTGCCTGTCCATAAGAACGGCCGTACTGAGTCAGAGCAATGGTCCATCTAGCCCAGTATCCTGTCTTCTGACAGGGCCCAATGCCAGATGCTTCCTAGGAAATGAACACAACAGGGCAATCCAGTGATCCTTCCTCTGTCCCCCAATCCCAGCACCTGCCTGTCAGAGGGACCCCTGCAGAGGGGAGTAGTACCAGGGGGACCTTTGAGGTCTTTTTCTGGCTCACCCACTGGTACTTGGGGCAGGAGGCACAATAGTTCCGTGCCTCTGGGGTGGATGCCCGGCCAGTAGAACTTCATGGTCACTCTGTTGAATGTCTTCTCTGTCCCCAAGTGCCCCGGCACAGCACTGCATGGGCCAATTGAAGCATCTCCCCTAGGGAAATTCCTGGGTACCGAAGCTGCATTTGACTAACCCTGTCTCAGCCTGCTTCATCACCCAATATGATTTCTCCTCTAGCAGTTTCAAAATAGGGCCACTATTTCAGCTGCTGCGGGTCTAACACTTTGTCATCCACATGGGTGAGATGTTCATGAACCTGACTCAGGGTTGCGTCACTCATTTGCTCTCCCACAATGTTTATTTGCTAGACAGCAGGTGCAGGTTGAAAGGTGGTAGCAGGCCCCTACTGCTCCAGTTAAGTTCAGGTGAAAAGTCATTTGCCCATGAAGGGTGTTCCTTCTCCTGGATCTTTGTCTTCCAATGGAGCCGTCTCCTCTTGGCCACCATGGCCATCTCCTGTCCTCCTGGTTCTTCTAGTTCAGTTCTAGCCCCTCTGCAGATGCTCCACGCCATCCCTGGACATCCTCCCTGAAAAACTTTCAGTCATGCCGAAGTATGACCAGAGAGGCCAGGTCCTTGGCCACTCTGGCCTGCACTGTCTCAGTGTGGTCTTGCAGAGTCAGTTGCACCTGTCTAATTGGACAGGGTTGCATGTCCCCGTGGATACACTGGAGGAAGACCATGCATCTAGACTCTCCTCCCGACCCCACCAACCACCCACTGACTAAAGTCCAGCTGCAGACAGAGTCTTAGTCCTTGTACTTTTACTCCATTCACTAGCAAAGGGACTACTGTTTTTCCTGTGCCCCTTTTCGAAGCCCAGTTATCCGCTCTCCAGGCCTGCCATAATTATAGTCCATGAATGGACAGTCCCACCTGAAATGGCCTGGCTGCTCACATGCAACTAGCCCCCATGGGAGAAAGAGGTTTCACATTAATTCTCCTGAGTGGGATGGCCCCTTCCGATAAGGCTACTCTGCTTGACTCAGATGTCTCCTGGCTAGCTGAGGGTGGGCTTCCAGGCGCCTCTATTGGCCGTTGTATCCCCCCTCTTCAGTGCCCAAGTCCCCCTGGTTAACCTTACTGAGGTTTGGGTTCAGTGGGACTTGGGGCCCCGGAGGTGCACCAGACTGGCTTTTGGCATTTCAGCTATGGACCCAAGGGACATCAGGTAGTTCTCCACCATGGCAACAGCCTCTTCCAAGGTCTCTGGTTGGTGTCTCATAGAATCATAGAATATCAGGGTTGGAAGAGACCTCAGTAGGTCATCTAGTCCAATCCCCTGCTCAAAGCAGCACCAACACCAACTCATCTCCCACTCAAGCTCCCCCCTGGAGTTGAAAAGAGCAGAGCCCTGTGGGGTCTGCTGGTTGTCAGAAAAAGGGGGGTGGAGTTTGGAGATGGCACTACCTGTGGGCCTCACCAGCATCGTGCTGCCATCCCAGCTCCAACCTTCCAAGTGGCTTTTCAGGAGAAGGACCTGTTTTCCCTTCAGCCTGGTCACTCTCCCACCCCCTATTTCCCTGGGCTTCTAAGCATCTTTTAACCAGCTCCTCCAGCTGATGCATGCTTCGCAAGCTGGAGGGGGCAGGGCTACCTCTGCCCATTAGTGTTCTTTAACCCCATCAGGCCCAGTGTGGGGACTGTGTACCCCATCACAGTTAAATACAATAGTATCAAGTTATGCCTGTGTTTATCATATCTGTCTGCCATTACATTGTTCACTCTGCTTGTGTATTCTGATTCTTTCCTGACCCGGTGTGTGTCTTGTCTATATAGATTGTAAGTTCCTCAGGGCATGGGCAATCTACTACTCTGTTTATACAATGCCTAGAACAATGGGGCCCCATTTTTTATTGGCCCTTTGGCACTACTATAATAAACCTGATTAATAATAATAACTGTCCTGCTGCTTGGATCCCAGGAAGGTGGCCTCGGGATGCTTAAAATGAGCTGAGGGTAAAACCATGGAATGCTCTTTGTGACAAGTATCCCACAAATTCCACTGATCTCTCTTGTTTTTGTTCTCTTACGCAGGGTTTCCAGTTTCCAAACCTGATGTGATCTCCCGGCTGGAACGAGGGGAAGAACTGTGGGTCCCAGATTTTCAGGACTCTGAGGAAAGAGAGCTCCAGAAAGGTGCCCAGACAGGTGAGGCATCCATTAAACCAACTCAGAAACTGTCCATGAATGAAGGAAACATTTGGGATTCCCTACAAAGATCTTGTGACTTCTCCAGAATTGTTCCCAGCAGGTGTGACATCCTCATAGCAGTTGTCACTCATGACTTCCCGCCTCTCCTGACTGACATAAGGTTGTAGCTCCCTCCTTAATCTTCCTTCTTCCTGAATGGGCTGTGGACCAAGAAATGACCCTCTTCTCTCTGTCCTCTGGGGAAGGGTTTGTGGGGAGTGGAGGGGAAAGAATGGCGGAAATTAAATTCTGTTTTGTTTGATCTCTCCAGACTTATTTGAGTTTGTTCCCACCTTTTCCCATTCCTCTCTCTGACGTTTCCTTTCTCCCCAGCACAGGGAGTGACCTATGTCTGGATTCTCTCTCTGTCCTTCCAGGATATGGGATGGTGAGTGAGAACAATGAGTATTCCCAGCAGGAAGATGCTGAGCAACTGGAACCACATGGGACATTAGCAGGAAGATGCAAAGAGAAAGTTTCTGGGAGCTGTAGAGAGGCAAAAGCCTGTGAGAATCAGCATAGGCCAGAGAAAAGCTTCAGTAGTGGCTCAGACCTTATTCGACATGAAAGAATTAATATGGGAAAGAGACCTTACACATGCTCTGAGTGTGGGAAAAGCTTTAGTCAGAGCTCAACCCTCATCACACATTACAGAGTTCACACTGGAGAGAGGCCGTACACATGCCCTGAATGTGGGAAAAGCTTCAGTCATGGCTCAGCCCTTATCACACATCAGAGAATCCACACTGGAGAGATGCCTTACACATGCCCTGAATGTGGGAAAAGCTTCAATCACAGTTCAAATCTCATCAAACATCGAAGAATCCACACAGGAGAGACACCCTACACATGCTCTGAGTGTGGGAGAAATTTCTGTCGGAGTTCAGCCCTTATCACACATCAGAGAATCCACACGGGTGAGACACCCTATTCGTGCGCCGAGTGCAAGAAAACCTTCAGTGAGAGTTCAGACCTTATTAGGCATTGGATAATCCACACAGGAGAGAAACCCTACACATGCCCTGAGTGTGGGAAAAGCTTCAACCACAGCTCAAACCTGATCACACATCGGAGAATCCACACCGGAGAGACACCCTACACCTGCCTTGAGTGCGGGAAAAGCTTCAGCCAGAGCTCACACCTCATCACACATCAGAGAATCCACACGGGAGAGCGACCCTACACGTGCTCTGAGTGCGGGAAAAGCTTCTGTCGAAGCTCAAACCTCATCACACATCAGAGAATCCATGTAGGGAAGACACTCTGCTCATGCTCTGAGTGTGGGAAAAGCTTCAGTCGGAGCTCAGCCCTTATTAGTCATCAGCGAATCCATAGAGGAGTGACAAACTACACGTGCCCTGAGTGCGGGAAAAGCTTCAACCGGAGCTCACACCTCATCACACATCGGAGAATCCACACAGGAGAGAAACCCTACACGTGCTCTGAGTGTGGGAAAAGCTTCAGTCGGAACTCAAATCTGATCACTCATCAGAGAGTCCACACTGGAGAGACACCCTACACATGCTCTGAGTGCGGGAAAAGCTTTAGTCAGAGCTCAACCCTCATCACACATCAGAGAATCCACACAGGAGAGAGACCCTTCAAGTGCCCTGAGTGCGGGAAGAGTTTTAGTCAGAGCTCAACTTTTATCAAACATAAGAGAATCCACATAGGCGAGTAATGCCATAAATGTCTTGACTTGGGCCGGCCAAAGATTTTTTGTAAAATACATTAGCGAATTCCCACATAGTTTGCACCATTTTCTTCAGTGTGGTGTCTCAGCTCCATGTGAGTTGCCTGCCTCTATTTTGCACCTCCCCCTTCTTTGGGGTGATTTTCATGATCCTTTATATCAACTCCTTTGTCTTTGGGAGTGTCCTCCTCCTGCCAGAAATATCCATCAGCACCAGGTGGGGGAGATGGGTTTGACCTTGACTAGCTACACTGAGGTAAAAACTACCTGTGCTTTGTCTCCACGGGGATTCTACATGGAGGTAGCCGCTCAGCTTAGCGATCTTCTTTTAACAACACAACTACATTTGCAGTGCAGACATAACCCGGGTACAGTGGCTGGGGTTAGCTTTCCCCTTGACCTGAGCTCACCTCCATCATTTTTCCTAGTCTAGACAAACCCCGAGGATCACGTTGATACCATTCCCCCATTACAAAGTGATTGTTAGTCACCGTCTTCCCCCTTGGGGACAGATTGTCTCAATTCCTGTTGTTCTCACCTTGCTCAGGGTTATGCTGGACAGAAGTATTTTTTCTACCATTTTCCTCAATTAAAATAGATTGAAATAGAACAAGGAGCGGGGGAGGGGGATGAAATGTGTAATTTCAGTCTCTGTGTTACCTAAAGGAGATGGGGTGTGTCAAAGGGATTCCCTCCTTCCCCATCACTGTCACAATCACCCCTCGGCCCAGGAGCATTAGCTTCTGTGTAAGCCACAATAGCGTTTATCCTCCCCACGTTCTACCCCTGCACCTCCCAAAGTGTCATGTGATGCCGTGTTCTGTGTGCCCCCTGTGCTTAGGTGTCACGCTTTGATCCTAAATCAGACTCACTGCGGCTAGATGTGAAAGTGTCACAGACCTGGAAGGGGGATTTGAATGGATTCCAAACACAGAGTAGTCATTCTGTGCTTTCATCTCGGCTTCCATCTATTGGCAAAGCTGCTTCTGGGCTTTTTCCTGCTGAACTGGGATTGTTCGCAGATGGGAAAGTTGGCTGCATTTCCCTCTTGTGATGAAGCTTAAATCTTTTGTACATAACGTGACATTAATAATGAGGTGGCACTGGGTGAAGAAAGTTTGAATGGACCAGAGGAGAACGCAATGGGAGAATCTGTTTTGATTTATCAGATATAACCTGCTCTGGAAGTTCATTTTATATGAAACTGAAGGTGTTTTCAAGCCCTCTGTGTTGTGAGTTTTTCTCTTTCCTGAAGATGGTTTGGTCTCACAATTAGATATTACATTTGTTTGACAGAATTTACCTCTGATTTACTGAGGATTTTGAGACAAATGACCATTTGGTACAACAGAATTTCTTTTATTTGTGGCTGCTCCTCACCCCTCCATGATGACAGGGAGGAAGTTCAAATGCAGTTCAGTCATTGGGAGAGAATGCTCCAAGTTACTGGGCACGGAAACAGTAGTGTTTTAAAATTTCTACTCTGAAGTGGTGAACAACAGCATACCACAAATTGAGCAACTAACTGAAGTAACTGGACACGAGCACACTTGTTGTGGGTGCAATATAAATTTATAACAAGAGATGTCCAATGACTAGGCTTAATCAATTTATTAATTAAGGATTATTAGTCAAAGATTAATACATCAGAATACAAAAAGGAAGAGTGCCTAGGTTACCAATCCCTCTGGAAGACCGGATTGCAGAGCTCACACTGTCTCAAAGATCCTGTGCTTATCCCTCCTCTAATTGTACCTAGCTGGGGGGGAGTTTCACAGTTTTCCCCATATCATTTTATCGGATACATCTTTCTTCTCTGTTTTCTGTGGCATGTTTTTCATAGGCAGTGATTGTTGCACTTTCTATGTGAGGGATATATTGTAATTTTCAACATGGCATATATTTTACATTTTGACAATTATGTAGACCTTACACATTGAACAAAAACTGAGAGGCATGTACACAAGACAAGAATTTTAATTTGAACATTCCAAGCGTAGCATTCTCTCTTTTTCTGCTATATTTGTGCCTACCCCTGAAATGAAAATACTTCAGCTATCTCGTTGTTTAACTTAGATAAAAAAGCATTTTGGAAGATCTTAACATGAGGACAATTCAAGAAACATGTGATAT
>NW_020671544.1:0-8325 GCF_002925995.2 Terrapene triunguis | reverse complement strand
CTATCCAACTACAGAAGCAGTTTCTCCTCCCTTGGTGTTCACACCTCTACTGCTAGCAGAGCACCTCACCCTCCCTGATTGAACTAACCTCGTTATCTCCACACTGATTTATACCTGCCTCTGGAGATTTCCATTACTTGCATCTGAAGAAGTGAGGTTCTTACCCACGAAAGCTTATGCTCCCTATACTTCTGTTAGTCTTAAAGGTGCCACAGGACCCTCTGTTGCTTTTTACAGACTCAGACTAACACGGCTACCCCTCTGATACAAATCAATCAAGCTCTCTCTCTTATAGTAGGAGAAGGAAGAAAGGTATTTAAAAATTGACAAAAAAAATAACCTGACAGGTGCTCAAAATACAGTGATGTGGGGCAAAGTTTTCCAATCTTATAGTGTAAGTTATCCTAAATCACACAGGCCTGGCCTAAGTGACTTAGGAGCCTGTATTACAAAAGAGGTCAGACTAGATGAGCATAGCAATCTCTTCCGGCTTTGGAATCTATTAGAATTTTACCTGTGCTCTGCATAAGTTTGTAAATAGATTTCTTCCGATATCAGAGGGAGCTTAACAGAAGCTTGGTTACAGATTGGTACCAGAAATAAACCCAAACCTGTACCCAGCCAAACAATTTTAAACTTTGAGATAATTTGTCTCTGGCTTACTGGACTGGCACAAATTGTAAGCAAGACAGTGGAGTACTGAGCTATTAGGAAGCTTATCTTGAAATTGAACTTCAATTTTTAAAAAAAAAAAACCACATTTCTCCTCATTAGTCCTGATTACACCCTTTTGTGCTACTCTAATCAAATTCCCCTCCTTCTTTGGTGTTTGGACATATAAAGTTGTGGGGAATCTGCTTGATGTCTTAGATATCTTTACACAAATGCAAGGACTATGGGGAACAAAAAGGACTGGCAGTATTAGTTCACAAGCTAAGGTTATGACTAGTTGGCATCACTGAGACTTGGTGATAAATCTCATGACTGGAACATTGGTATAGAATGTGTAGGTTGTTCAGGAAGGGAAAAGAGGGAGGAGGTGTTGCATTATACATCAATAAGGCTAAGATTGTCATGATTATTTTTAGTAAGTCACTGACAGGTCACGGGCAACAAACAAAAATTCACAGAGCCTGTGACTTTCTAAAATAACCGTACAGGCCAGGGCAGAGGTGCACCACCCTTGCGGTGGTCCCCACTGTGGGGATATATGGGGAGCACCGCCCTGGTAGTGGCCCCTGCCCTGGCTCCAGCCACGGCTTCAGCTGCTGACAGCTGAAGAAGTTATGGAGGTCTGGTAAAGTCACAGAATCTGTGACTGCTGTGACCTCCATGACTAAATCATTGTATATAATCTTGATGATGAAGTCTCTTTCTGAGGGCCAGAAGTAGGAGAGAAGTTGACAAGTTGAAAGTCGCTGGCTAAAGATAGAAGAGGAAAAACAAAAACTAGTGCAACATCATGGTATGCATCTATTTTAGACTATCAAATGAGGAGGTGGAGGAGTCATTTCTAGAACAGAAATATTAAAAACAACCCCAAGACCTGGTAGTAAGTTCCCAGGCATTTGTTGGAAAATATTAAACATCTTGTTTTGCCAAAAGTCCTTGGAATATGTTGGACAACTTCTTGTTTCAGTAGGTGGAAGTACTAACCAGAGGGCAGCCATTTTAAACTTGATTCTGATGAAGAGGGAGGAATTGGTTGCGAATCTACAAGTTGAAGGTAATTTAGGTGAAAGTGATCATGAAATGAGTTTCATGATTCTAAGGAAAGGAAGGAGTGAGCAGCAGAATAAGGACAATGGACTTCAAAAGAGTAGACTTTAACAAATGCAGAGAACTGATTGATTTTCTTCCCATGGGACCTTACCTAAGGAGAAAGGCGTTCTCTCAAGGAGACAATATTAAAGGCACAACTGCAACCTATCCTGATGCAAAGGTAAGACTAATAAGAGTCCAATATGGCTCCACCAGGAGCTCTTCAGTGAACTGAAAATCAAAAAGGAATCCTACAAAAAGCAGAAACATGGACAAATTGCTAAGGAGGAGTACAAAAGACTAGCACAAGCTTGTAGAGACAAAATCAGAAAGGCTAAGGCACAAAATGCCTTTTTAAATACTTTAGAAGCAAATGGAGGGTGGGGGGAAGCCACAGGAAAGTGTAGGTCCTCTATTTAGCAGGTAAAGAGAGCTAACAATGGATGACATCAAAAAGGCGAGGTGTTTAATGCCTATTTTACTTCAGTCTTCACTAAAATGGTTGGTGGTGACCAGATCATCCTTGTTAATGTTAATTATGTTGAGTAAGGAATGCAAGCCAAAACAGGGAAAGAACAGGTTAACGAATATTTAGATGATATATATATTTTCAAGTTAGCAGGGCCTGATGGGATTCATCCTAGGGTACTTAGGAACTAGTCAAAGCAGTCTCTGAACCTTTAGCAACTATATCTGAAGACCCACAGAGAACAAGTGAGGTTCCAGAGGAGTGGAGAAAGGCAAACATTTTATTTATCTTTAAGAAGGGAAACAGAGGACCCAGGAAATTCTAGACCAGTCAGCCTAACTTCAGTACCTAGAAAGATACTAGAACAAATTGGACAACTAATGTGTGACCACCTGGAGGATAAGAAGGTTATAAGGAATAGACAGCATAGATTTGTCAAAAACAGATCAAGCCAAACCCATGCAATTCCTTCCTTGCACAGGGATACTAGCTCCAAGGATTGGTTGAAAGGACAGACATGATCTATCTAGATTTTAGAAGGGCTTTTGACATAGTCCTCATGGCATCCTCAGAATGAAACAAGAGAAATATTGTCTAAATAAAATTACTATAATGTGGGTACACAACTGGTTGAAAGGCTGTACTCAAAGAGTAGTTATCAATGGTTTGCTCTCAACATGGGACGGCATATCTAATGGGGTCCTGTAGGGGTCTCATATTATTCCACATTTTCATTGACAGATAACAGAATGAAGAGTATGCTCATAAAATTTGCAGCTGCCATTAAGCTGGGAGGGATTGCAAGCATTTTGAAGGACAGGACTAGAATTCAAGATGACCTTAACAAATTGGTCTAAATTCAGCATTCTGAATCTTCAATAAAGATAAGTGCAAAGTACTATACTTAGAAAAGGGGGGGGATTAAACCCACAAAGCTCCCATTGGCCAGCAACAGTGAACCACGGCCACTTGGAGCTGCGGGCGGCTGTGCAAATGTAAACAAATGGTCTGGTGGCCCGCCAGTGGCTTACCCTGATGGGCCACATGCAGCCTGTGTGGGCTGCAGGGTGCCCACCACTGCTTTGCCGCTGTACATTTTGAGTGAACCATCGCCAAAGGGCCTGTTGCTTGGCAGCTCTTTCAGGTCCATCCCAGTATGCTAATGAAATCACAGAATGATAATGACTTTTGAGGAAATTAGTCATCCATCACATGCTGAATATGGCTTGCAAACAAGGCTTCACCTACGTGCCTGTGAATGGAATAGCACATTGAATATTGACTTCGACTGAGTGATTTGCCTACTAACAGCTTAATACACTAAGCATTTGTTGTACAGGTGTCTGCACGACAGAAGGCACCTGATGGGACACATTCTTTGCACATGCATTTCTTGGTTGTTGGGAAGGAGATGATGCTTTGCAGCATGCTCTAGGGCACTGGGAGTCAGGATAGGAAGGTGCTATTCCCAGCTCTGCCACTGACTTGCTATGTGATCTTGGGCAAATCACTTCACCTCTGTGCCTTTGATTCCCCTCCCACTCTGTTGGCCTTGTATATTTAGATGATAAACATTTCAGGGGAGGGATTGTCTCTCATTACATGTTTGTACAATGCCTAGCTCAATGATGCGCTAAGCTCAGCTGAGACCTCTAGGCACTACCTTAATACAAACAGATAACAGGGCAGTATTATTCCTATCTTACATACATGGAAACTGAGGCACAGAGTAGTTGCGCTACTTGCACAGAGGCAGCCCATGGTGGAGAACCACCCCTCAAATTTCCTGAGCACCAAGACCAGTGCCTAAGGGGAAAGAGTCTCTGTGGCTGAGTGTAAACCTCTTAGGGTATGTTGCACCTGGGGTGCATGACATAGTTGGGTGGCTAACCCATGCTGAATTCCATGCTGCTGTGTCTCCACTGTTATCAGTATCCTTGCTAGCTAGATTAAAGCTAGTCTGGGTACATCTACACATTCTCCATTTAGACACCCAGTGATTGCAGTGTAGACATACATTTAGTCATTAAAGACCCCCACTCACTGTTTTTTGGGTCACATTACTGACATTTATGCAGGTTGAGCTTGTTAAGTCTCTGGTAGAATTCGTGCCCTGGGGAGGATACGGTCTGCTGTGTTGAATTTCTGGTGGAAAGTCTCTCTCGGATGATGATAAATACATAATTGCAATAAATAAAATACCCAGAAGACCAAAAGCAGGGAACTGATGGGTTTACAAACTTCTCATGTTTGTCCTTTGACTTCTAGTGGAGGTCATTGTACTTACAATCTAAAATTAGACTAGACAAAAAACAGACTAGAAATGACTACAAGGGGAGGGTAATGGAGGGAAGGATTGGGGTAAACAAGATGAACATATGCTAGCTGTGTGTGCGCAATTTAAAGGCACTTTATATCCATTTCTTAATAATGGGGAAAGGTAGGGTGCTACTAGATATGCTAATCACTCTTAGTCTCCACCCATGCTAACTTATGGCACAGTTAGACACCTTATGGTGGTAGCAGCTACTGTGTCAGAGAGAGGATACCAGACTAAATGAACCACTGGTCCTCTGATGCAGTCGTTTCTAGGGTATGTCCCCCATCATGGAGTTGCAGAGCCTGGATTCCAGCCTGAGCCCCAATATCTACACTGCAGTTTTATAGCCCCCTCAGCCCAAGTCCCGTGAGCCCCAGTCAGCGATCCCGGGCCAGCCACAGGCATTTTATTACCGTGTAGACAGACTAAGAGTACAGTTGCAAGTAGAAATCTGTTACTGCTAAGATCTTTCCCATGTGTGGTTAACATCTGGAGATAGAAGACCACAAGGAAGATTTGCAAACATTCATTTAGAGCACAAAACACAAATTGACTTTGATGGTAACTGCCATCCTTTTAAATTCATTTTCCACAGATATCTCTCTGAATGGATTTATCTGTGCACTGGAATGTTCATGGAGAAATGAAAGTCTTCTGAATACTCATGTGACTACATGTGTGTGCAGGCTATTTTGAAAATAACTTCAATTCTGGTGACTTCTTTGGTCTTCTCCTGTCCTTTTTCCAGGACCTCCAGCCCTTACAGTTGGAGTGCAACCCCACTCTTCCCAGTGGAAACCCCACAGTCTCTCCGCTGGGTGTTCATCCTACCAGGGGAGCATCCACCATTCCCCCAAGGCCCTTAGCCTGCTCCAGCATGGAGGCATCAGTGCATAAGCCCCTCGGCTGCTCCCCTGCTATCACATTTCAGGGCAACTGCACTTGTATTTCCCCCTTGAGGCCACCCACTCTAGGATCCTGGCTCTCCAGCCATCAACTCTCTTGGGCAGAGACCTGTCTCTCCATCCTGACTGGGGTTTTTCCAGGCTGCACAGTTCCTCGTCTACCCTGCGAGTTCCCCAGCAAGTCAGACTGCCCAAGCAGGTCTGCTTTTCCCTCTCCTCAGAGGCTATAAACAGCATAATTGCCCACAGTTATAAGCTCCCACACAGCCCTTTCTAAGCAACCTCACTTATTCTTCAGGTAAAAGCATGACAGAGAAAACATTAGAATAATAAAAGAACCTACATGTTTGCAAAAAGCTTACCTGAGATCACCCCGACTCCAACCTCAGGCTCTCACAGGTGTCAGTCCTTCCAAATCTTCCCTAAGGATTGCCCCCCCATCCATGGACAGACAGTCCTGCCAATTTGCTGGATCAGAAAGAAGGCCCCAAGTCAATTTAAACTTGGGCTATTTATTCAAAAGTCCCATCTTTGTCTGTTGGTCTCAGAATAGGTGAGCCTCTCCTAGTGGTGGTACCTCTCTGGAGGTGTTACACAACTGGGGTGACTTTGCCTAATCACCCCCCACAGGTCATAGTTCCTGGAAGGCTGTGGGCACCCTCCTCCATGTAATTACACACAATCCCTGGCCCACAAGGATACATACACTTAATGCAGTAAAGTCTCCCCATGTTGTAGGGAATTGCCACATCTGTTACACCTGCCTTCAGCCCTCTCTAGCCCACAGCTTCAACTCTCCAGCTTTGAAGTCAGCAGGCAACTCCTGCTGCATCTCTCTGGCCTTCACCCTCTGGCCCTGGCTGGGGGAAACCACTCTTGCTACTCTTCAGCCTTCCCCCAGGAACCAACTACAGCTTCCTTCAGGAACTTCCTGCAGCCTTCCAGTCTCTGGCAGCTCTCACCTGCCACTATCTCATTTCCAGGCAGCTCTCACCTGTCCCTTTTCCTGACTGAACCATGGACTGTCTCAGTCTCTCCCCATTTATATGACCCAGGTGATTGGAGGTGCACTGAGCGCTTCCTTCTTAAAGAGCCAGTGTCACCCTGTGAGAGTTCTGTAGCCAGATCCCCTTGACAGAGAACGCTTCATCCCCAGTTCTCACACGCCTCATCCTGTGCTTTGTGGCCTGCCTTGTGCTAGAGGAGCACAGCTGTCATGGGGGTTCAAGGTCAAAATTCAGTCTTTGATGTAGCTGAGGCTTGAGCCGTTAATTGTTTTGAAGATTAGCACCATGGCCTTGAACTGATATCAGAAGCTGGCTGTTCCTCTGGAGGGAGGAGAGCACAGACCAGATGTGCTCACGGCAGCCGGAGCCATGGAGCAGGCAAACAGCTACATTCAGTTGCAGCCTGTGCATTGTCTTCATGTTCCGCTTCAGATACAATCAACTACAGTAACCCAGCCTGGGGGTGACAAATGCATGTTGCCAGCGCCTCATCTGGGAAGAAGGGACAAAGTTTCCTAGCAAGCCAGAGATGAAAGAAGGCATTTCTAGAAACTGATGCTACCTGATCAAACAGGCTTAGCAGGGAGTCAAACAGGAACCTGAGGCTTTGCACCACTTTGTTGTGGCTATATACCTTCATGGAAGGTAGAGACAAGCCTTGGAAAGCTCTTCAAAGCCCTTCCCCTTTCCTACCAGCATCACTTCGGTCTGGCCTGGGCTAAGCTTGAGCCAGCTGCTCTTCATCCAAAAGCTAATTTCCTGTAGGTATTCTGCCCCCATTTTCAGCATCCCGGTGCTGGAGCTCCAGGGGTCACTTTGCCTTTCAAGAGAAGGGAAGCACAGTTTTGTGAGATTCTGTACAGGAGAGCATCTTTGGTCCGATCCTTGAGTTGCTTTGGGGTTCTTGACAACAGCTCTGCTTTAAAAGGACAACTTTGTTTAAAAAGGGTGTGAGGCTTGCGTCAGTTGAGAATGAGATATATAGTTAAGTGGCACCAGAATACTGTAGGCAGCTAAGCCCATGACATCACATGGTTATGGTAGGAGGGATAGCTCAGTGGTTTGAGCATTAGCCTGCTAAACCCAGGGTTGTGAGCTCAATCCTTGAGGGAGCCATTTAGGGATCTGGGGCAAAAATCTGTCTGGGGATTGGTCCTGCTTTGAGCAGGGGATTGTACTAGATGATCTCCTGAGGTCCCTTCCAACCCTGATCTTCTATGATCTCTCTCTGTCCAGTGGTGTCATGGGGATATTAAAGAGAAGAGGGGATAGATATGAGCCTTTGGAGAGGAGGAGCAGATACCTGTCATCCCACCTGCTTGCTCTTCATGCATGGATACCTGGATTTGCATCCAGTAGAGTCCCTTGAGGGCAGTGCCAGTGGTCCCCAGACTTTTGAAGGTCTCCCTCCCCTGCCCCGCCCCAGAGTCAGGAGCAGCAACGTGGTTGGGGGGTGGGTGTGGACACAGGTAAGGGGGCCGCAGCTGGGTGTGGGTCTGGGGCCAGGAGCATAGCCAAGGATGGGGGCTGGGAGCTAGGGTTGCCAACTTTCTAATCCCAGAAAACCAAACACCCCTTGCACATCCCTGTCCCTTCGAGGCCCCACCCACCGCTCACTCCATTTCCCCCGTTGTTCATTCTCCCCCACTCTCACTCACTTTCACCGGGCTGGGGCACGGGGTTGGGTTGGGGTTGGGGTGTGGGAGGGGCTGAGGACTCCAGATGGGGGGTGCAGGCTCTGGGGTGGGGCCATGGATGAGGGGTTTGGGGTACAAGAGGGGGGTCTGGGCTGGGGCCAAGGGGTTCCGAGTGCAGGAGGGGGCTCAGGGCTGGGGCAGGGAGTTGGGATGTTGGGGGGGGGGG
>NW_020671543.1:0-6643 GCF_002925995.2 Terrapene triunguis | reverse complement strand
TGTGTGTGTGTGTGTGTGTGTGTGTGTTGGGGGAGAGAGAGAGAGCGAGAAAGAGAGAGAGCGGCTTACCCACAACTGGAACTAACTATTTCTGTTGCAATAGAGAGAAGATTTACAAAGGGAACATGGATAGAGGCTATGAATGAATTTTTGGGAACAGTGTGCTGGAAGAAGAGCAGTGTTTGTGGCTGATTCAAGTGTTGCAATTCTCCTTCTCCCTCATCATCATCAGCTACAACCCTTTCCCTTGCGACATTTACAGTGATGCATCTGTAACACGTGAGCTTCTCTATTTTACAGGTTCTGGAGACCTGGGGAACCCAATAATGAGCCCAGTGAATACTGTGCTGTCATGCATGTGGAGGGAAAACAAACCAAACATGGAAACAGGAATTGGAATGACATCGCATGTTTCAAACTATATAATCGAATTTGTGAAACTGCAGCACTTATATTTTGAAAAAACCCCATATTGGATATGAAGCTGGAGAGTCAGCACATCTCTCGCTTGGGTCAGCTCACAGAGAGATCTGGCAGGAGGGTTTGGATCAGCCCTGGGCTATCATGACATTGGGCATAGGCGGTGGAGGATGATGTTGGGGCCCAAACTCACTCACTAGATCAATTTTGGAAAAATCTGAAAACTGCTGAAAATATCTAATGTGGAACAAGCCAAAGTGCAGTGAGCTCTGCCTGTGATGTCATTGAAGCTCCCAGGAGACTGGTGGAGGAGGCAGGCTGTTCCCCTCTCAATATTTTCCCCCCTGTGATAAGAAGTAATGCAAGAGGCAGCAAAACCTCAGCTTCCCCTTGTGCCCACTCAGTGGGGTTCCTCAAACTCCAGTGCTACTTGCCAGTCCCAGCAGAGAATGTATATGCTTCTTGTTTGTGTCTGGCCACCTCCAAATACACCTAATTCCTTAGCTTGGCATCCCTGTGCTCGTGACAACATGTGAAACCTGAAGTCACTGACCGGGAGAGCGAGATCTGGGAGAGGCCCTGGAACTGCAGGTGACAAGGGGGAATTTCTCTGCTGTGTTGGGGGATGGATAGTGGTAATGATGGCTGGAAAAGGGAATGGCCAAGGATTGATGGATAAGTCAGATCAATAGAAGGGCCTTACAGAAATGGGTGCTCCAAGGAGAGAGAGGGTGAGCTAGAGGGGCAGAGAGAGAAGGGAAGGAGAGAGAGAGAAAAGAACTAGGGGTGAGATGGGAAGGAAATTAGCAGGGGAGAGAGGAGAGAAAAGCCAAAGCAAAGCAGGGGAGTGTGAAGAAGTGGGAATGTTCTTAATGTTTTCTCTGAATACTGTGGGTGCCTCAGTTTCACCTTTAGATTTCTAAGGTATCTAGATGGGGGGAACAGGGGGTGTGATTGTTGCAGAGCCCAAGAGGGCCCCTGTGATACAATCTGCACAGAGAATGGCCGACACTCTGTGTCCTGGCAACTAATGGCCTGGGCCCCTCCCCTGCAAAGGTGCCAGCTGAAGGTGTTGGAGAACAAAGATCAGGTGACCTCCTGGCCCGGGAAAGGGACAAAGGCAGAGGAAGGGCTGGAGAGTTTTCAGTTTGAAGCTGGCTGGGAAAATGGAGGGGAGGCCAGACAGACCTTCTGAGGAAAGAACTTATGTCTCAGAAGGTCAGGCAGGGAAATTTGGCAGATATGACTCCCCACCACATGCAATTCCCTTTCTTTCTGGGACCTGGAATCTGATTTAAACTCCTGTGTAGCCTGAAGAGATCCTCACCTTAGGTGGGGCTGGTAACCAAGTGAGATCTCACAAACCAGCCAGTTGAGCCCTGCCTTACATGGATGGGTAAATAGGCAAGTAATGCAGTGAGAGCTGGAGCGAGAGGTGCTGGAGGCTCAGTAGGGGGTGCTGTTCTCTCTCAGATAGTAAGGATAGTCTATTTTGGGAGAATTTTCCATTGGGAAAATTAAAGGTTTTGATTTGGGGAATGGCTAAACATTTAGTTTTCTGATTGCTTGTGCATTGTTAAAGACTGTAATGATCAGCTCTGCTATTTGAAGGCTGAGTAGTTAATTGCTCCCAGCTGGTGAGGCATGCAGGTCATCCTGTAACCATCTCCTTAAGCAGATCTCTTGGGGGGGCGGGGGAAAGCTGCATGATCACTGGACTTCAACTTGAGTGACATGCCGGAGGTCTCATGCTGCCAAGACGAACAGTCTTGGAATATCTAAATATTAGATGACAATTTCCTCACTCAAACAGTTTTGCATCCAACATGAGGGAATTCTATATTAGATTTTTTTTTTCTTGGCTGATAAAGAATTGATCACAGAACTAAAGATTAATGGTAATTTAGATACAAATGATCATGACTTGATCAGATTCATAATATGCAAACAGAATAAAGTCCAAACCAATAATACATATATATGATGCTAAAAGAACCAATTTCACAAAGCAATTATGAGCCAAATGTGCTGGGAGGAAGAACTTAATCAGGAAAATGTGACTGAAAAGTGTTTAAGAACACTTTACTAGATGCCTAAAAAGCCACAATATTAAACTAGAGGAAGAAAGTCAAATTGGTTAAAATACTGACCTGGTTCAGAGGGGAAGTGAAGGCAGCTATAAAAAATATAAAACAAATGAAAGTGGAAGTAATGAATATGTCAGAAACTAGGTGTTGAAGGGAAAGCCCCCTACCTTCCTGGTTCTTGTCATGCAGGCAGAAAGCAGAAGATGGGAAGTCTAAAGTGCAGGCAATGCAATGTTCATAGAACAGAATATCAGGGTTGGAAGGGACCTCAGGAGGTCATCTAGTCCAACCACCTCCTCAAAGCAGGACCAATCCCCAACTATTTTTCCCCCCAGATCCCTAAATGGCCCCCTCAAGGATTGATTTCACAACTCTGGGTTTAGCAGGCCAATGCTCAAACCACTGAGCTATCCCTCCCCCCCCTCCATGTTTATTGGGGTTAGTTTCAAGCAAGCATATCCATAGCTCTGACGCCACAGAGCCTTGTTTCCCAGTGTCCTGTCCATGCCCACCCCCCTTAGCAGGCATAAATATACCTATAGTGCACACCTTTGGTTCCACCTCTTACAATTTATGGTCCTGTTCCATTTTGGGGGGTTGTGCAGCTGGGGGCTTCATTCCACTATTTTTGTATCCCCTGGGGAGGGGTAAGGAGTGAGGCTGTGTTTCGGCCAGTGACAGTCATTTCTTTGGCCTGAGTGTTTCTTATACCTTCCCCTCCCATCCCTCTTGCCCCTCCTGACTGGTTGCTTGACCTTGCCTTGAGATAGGAGTCGAGGCAGTCTTCAAGTGTGCGCTCATATATTATACTCCCACCATACCCAGTAACACTTTTGCTCTATCCTTTATCTTTCTCATTGTACTAACAAACCCATCTGGCTGGGCAGAAGCAACACACAGTATCTTTGTTCACACATTAGTAAGGATATACATGTATCAAAAAATCAGATGGGCAAACAAAACCCAAAATTCTATCTCAGGCAAATATATAGGCCTGAATCACTAACACTTCTAACACTAGGAATTCTAGAAAATTGATAACAGAAGCAAAGGGACACAAGAAGAAATCTATGGCCAGCAGAGTTAAGGACTATAAGCAGTTTAAATATATTTGGAGCAAAAAGAATCCTAATAATGGTATTGTACGTTTTACTAGATGGAAATGGTAGAGTTATCAAAATAATGCAGAACAGACAGAAGTGTTCATTGAACAGTATGAGGGGAAAACAGATGATGCGGTCATATATGATAACACTCTTTCCATTCCACTAAGATCTCTGGTGGATGTTAAACAGCCGCTACTAAATTGGACACTTTAAAATCAGCAGATCCAGGTAACTTGCATCCGAGAGTCTTAGAAGAGTTGGCAGAGAAACTTGCTGGACCGTTAATGATGACTTTCACTAAGTCAGGAAACGCCAGGGAAGTTTCAGAAGACTGGAAGAAAGCTAATGTTGTTGTGCCAATATTTTAAAAGTGTAAATGGGATGACCTGTCTAATTATATGCCTGTCAGTCGGACTTCAATTCCAGGCAAGATAATGGAGCAGCTGATAGAGGAATTGATTAATACAGAACTAAAGGTGGCATAGGCACTGACTTCCTAATTTTCCTGGGGGAGCTCAATTCTCCACTCTGCCATAAGCCCCCCCACTACACCCCTTTCCCCAAGACCCCACCCCCCTCTTCCCGCCCTCTCCCCCATCACCTTCTGCATGCTGCTGAACAGCTGATCTGCAGTGGGTGGGAGGCGCTGAGAGGGAGGCGGAGGAGCTGATCGGCAGGGCCGCTGCTGGCTGCTGAACACCCACTATTGTTTTCCCATGGGTGCTCCAGCCCCAGAGCACCCACGGAGTCAGTGCCTGTGAAAGGTGGGTTATAAAATTAATGCCAAGCAACATGAGTTTATGGAAAATAGATCCTGTCAAACTAGACATTACTTCTTGTGAGATTACAAGTTTGGGTGATAAAAGTAATATTCATAAATTTTGGGAGACATTTGACTTGGTACTGCATGACATTTTGATTAATAAACTTGAACATAAAATTAATATGGCACATATTAAATGGATTAAAAACTGGCTGATAGGTCTCAAAGTAATTGATGAGTCCCCCTTACATTGAATGGGTGTTTTTTCCAGTGGGATCTTGCAGGATCAGTTCTTGGCTCTATGCCATCTATCATTTTTATTAATGACCTGGAAGAAAACATAAACTTAAACAAAAACTGAAAGCTTGCAGATGACACCCAAATTGGGGGAGTGGTAAATAATGATGAGGATAGATCACTGATTCAGAGCAATCTGGATTGCTTGGTAAACTGGGCACAAGCAAATAATGTGCTTCAATAGGCTAAACGTACATGGATACATCTAGGAACAAAGAATGGAGGATTCTATCCTGGGATGCAGTGATTCTGAAAGATTTTAACATGTGGTCTCGGTACGGTGCTGTGGCTAAAAGACCTAATGCAATCCCGGGGTGCATAAACAGCAGACTCTCAAATAGGAGTAGAGGTTATTTTACCTCCATATTTAGCCCTGGTGAGACTGCTGCTGAAATACTGTGTCCAGTTCCAATGTCAATAAAGATGTTGATAAATTGAAGGGATTCAGAGAAGAGCCATGAGAATGATTAAAGAATTGGAAAACATGCCTTATGGTGATAGACTCAAGGAGCTCAACCTATTTAGCTTAACAAAGGGTCTGTCTACACTACGAAATTAGGTCGAATTTATAGAAGCCGGTTTTATAGAAATCGGTTGTATACAGCCAATTGTGTGTGTCCCCACATAAAATGCTCTAAGTGCTCTAGTCGGCGGACCGCGTCCACAGTACCGAGGCTAGCGTCGACTTCCGGAGCATTGCACTATGGGTAGCTATCCCACAGTTCCCGCAGTCTCCGCCGCCCATTGGAATTCTGGGTTGAGATCCCAATGTCTGAATGATGCAAAACAGTGTCGCAGGGGGTTCTGGGTAAATGTCGTCAGGCCCCTTCCCCTCCGTCAGAGCAACGGCAGACAATAGATTCGTGCCTTTTTACCTGGGTTACCTGTGCAGACAACATACCACGGCAAGCATGGAGCCTGCTCAGCTCAGCTCACAGTCACCATATGTCATCTGGGTGCCGGCAGACGTGGTACTGTATTGCTACACAGCAGCAGCAGCTAACTGCCTTTTGGTGGTAGACGGTGCAGCATGATTGGTAGCCTTCATCGGCGATCTGGGTGCTGGCAGCCGTAGGGCTGCATTGCACCAGCCCCTTGCCTTTTGCCTTTTGGCAGTAGATGGTGTATTACGACTGGTAACCGTTATCGTACAGCAGTGGCTGGAACGCCGTATGTCCCCCAGTCCCCCATGCCCCCAGTCATATTCTGCTGCCTTCACAATGACGATGATGGCTATCAATCATAGTATGCGATTTTCTGCCAAGCGCCCAGTATTTTCTGCCAAGCACCCAGAAGATGCCGAGGGCTATCAGTCATGCTGCACTATCGTCTGCCAGCCTAAGATGTAAAAAATAGATTTGTTCTGTATTCATTTGCTTCCCCCTCCCTCCGTGAAATCAACGGCCTGCTAAACCGAGGGTTTTGAGTTCAATCTTTGGGGGGGCCATTCTGTGTGATAGTTGTTTGTGTTTCTCCCTGAGGCACAGCCACCTTTGTTGATTTTAATTCCCTGTACCTGTACGCCATGTCGTCACTCGCCCCTCCCTCCCACGGTCCGTCAGATACTAGTTTCGCGCCTTTATTCAGACCAGATGCCATAGCTAGCACTGGGATCATGGAGCCCGCTCAGATCACCGCGGCAATTATGAGCACTATGAACACCACGCGCGTTGTCCTTTGAGTATATGCAGAGCCAGGACATGCCAAAGCAAAACCAGGACCAGCCGAGGAGGCGATTGCAGCGCGGCGGCGAGAGTGATGAGGAAATGGACATGGACATAGACCTCTCACAAGGCACAGACCCCAGCAATGTGGAAATCATGGTGTTACTGGGGCAGGTTCATGCCATGGAACGCCGATTCTGGGCCTGGGAAACAAGCACAGACTGGTGGGACCGCATCGTGCTACAGGTGTGGGATGATTCCCAGTGGCTGCGAAACTTTCGCATGCGTAAGGGCACTTTCATGGAA
>NW_020671542.1:0-3851 GCF_002925995.2 Terrapene triunguis | reverse complement strand
CAGCGGCAGGTCCTTCGCTCCTAGAGGGAGTGAGGGACCTGCCGCCCTCGAATTGCCGCAGGTGCCGCCCCTCTCCCTTGGCCGCCCCAAGCACCTGCTTGTTAAGCTGGTGCCTGGAGCCGGCCCTGGGTCAGCCACCATTAGTATGATCTATGTTAGAATCAGAAAGGTAGTTAAAATAGAAAATCCACAGTACAAGGAAATTAAACAGGCTGCAGGGAAATTTTAGCAGCATTAAATTAAGAGAATGTTTACTGTAGATCCATTCTTTAATAACCATGATAATTGAAATAATTAATTGTTGAGTTTGAGAGTTTCAGGTACAATACTCCATATTGAATAGCATTGAAATGATAACATTAGTAGTCCTTTGGTTATAAGATTTATTACCAGTTTATTTTGGTCTGCAAATATGCTTTTCTATTTATTGTGGATTTTATTTATTATTTGAATGTGTATGTACTTAATTATTTACTCTGAATAAACCATTAAAACTGTTTTGTTCTGTTTTATATTAAAAAATAAATCTCTAATAGCTCCCAAATTAGCATCATGGATTTGTACTTATGTGCTTGTAATATTTTACAGCTCACTTCATTTGCATGAGGTAACAAATATCATTAAAGTTTTTTTTTGTTTGTTTTTTGTTTAAGAGAGACTAGTTTACATAACATTTCTAGTAAAACAGAGCAGGGATTGGAAAAAAGATAAAAGAAGGAGGAAAAACAGATTTTTCTAGTTTGTGATAGCAAGGGAACTTACCATGAAACTCTAATGTCTAATTCATTTTTACCTTAATTTATATTTACTGGTAATATATTTTTTCTTATTTGAACTGTAGCAGACATTTTCTGGCTTAACTCAGAATAATAGCTTTAATATTTTCATTTTTTGTAGCATAATGTCAATCATATATCCCCAGTGCTTACAGTATAAAATCCTTAGCAATGCTTAGCCATTTTCTAGTAGTTTATGACAATTTTTTTACACCTATAAGCCATTATTATTAATAGAACAATAAATATGCATGCAAACTGGCAGCCTCCAAGGATTTGGTGGTACATAGAACATTACTTTCTTGGAGCCACAGTTCATCTGTTTGGTTTTATATGAATTGAATACGCATTTATCACATTATTTAAACATTTACACTAACTCATTTTGTTTTTTTGTGAAAATTAAGTAATTATCGAGTAACAGCTTATGGCTATTTTATATATGATTGAAACTAAAACTGTAGCAAAGTCTGAAGTATAAGTTGTCCAAAGTCTTTGGAAATGACCTTTCATAGATCCCATGTGGTTGATTATACACCCCAAAAGAAATACATTCCTGCTTATTTGGCTGTGTACGCGGGGGAATGGTCCCGCTCTTGTGCGGAATTTTCCTGACTTCTGCACTACCCCAGTGGAATCAGATAGCGAAAGGCTCTGAGTCCTCGCTCCAACTCCCTTTGCCTGAATGCCTAAACTTGACCTTGAGGACTCCCCTTCCACTCTCCTTTGTGGCAGAGTCCTCATAACCCTGACAAGGCTGGGCCCAGGATTCCTGGGACACTTAATCCTCGTCTTGTTGTGGTCACTTAGGACCGAGGACAGAGTGCCCCCACTGTTGGGTACTGTTTCCAGACCAGCCACTTCTCTGACCCACTGACCACTACATTAAGTTCAAATGAAATACAATTTATTAAAGAGAAACCTTAAGAAAAATAAGGAAAATGATGGAAAAAGTTAAAGGCAACAAGAAATCTCACCCTGTGGGCATGGGGACACCATAAGCAACAGTCTCTGCAATTTAAGCAAAGTTCACAGCTTATTCTTCACTCATCCCAGGTGTCCCTCCAAGGACTTGTCTGAGCTGTGGTGATACCGTGGGGAAGACACCTGCTCTGGCGGTGGCCACACACCCTCAGGTTCTAGGTGGCAGGGACACTTCTCCCCAGTATTGGCCCTCCTGTTGGGCTCACGT
This sequence comes from Terrapene triunguis, assembly GCF_002925995.2. Taxonomy (NCBI): domain Eukaryota; kingdom Metazoa; phylum Chordata; order Testudines; family Emydidae; genus Terrapene; species Terrapene triunguis. Next base: position 1,883 of record NW_020671542.1, on the reverse strand, counting down.
CCCTCACCTCCAGTCCAGCCTTCCAGGCTCTCTTCTCTGGCACCGTCTCCCTGCGCTGGGCCCTCTCTGCCCAGGGTCTCCAACTCTCTCTTCCCAGCCACTCGGTGCTCTCAGCTCCAGTATTACTTGTGGCACAGCCAGTGTCTCTGATCCTGGCTCTGGCCCTGCAGATCTCTGCTGTAGCACAGCCCAGGCTCCCGGTCGGTGCGGCTGGTCTTTGCTACTCCAGCTCCCGGCTGCTCCAACTCCCAGTTCTTCCTACTCTGGCTCAGCTCTGCTGCTCTCGCTCCAGCCCAGTTCTGCCTTCTGGGCCATCCAGTTGTGGCTGCTTCTGCTCTGCCTCCAGTTCACAGAATCATAGAGAATCATAGAATATCAGGGTTGGAAGGGACCTCAGAAGGTCATCTAGTCCAACCCCCTGCTCAAAGCAGGGCCAATCCCCAGACAGATTTTTGCCCTAGATCCCTAAATGGCCCCCTCAAGGATTGAACTCACAACCCTGGGTTTAGCAGGCCAATGCTCAAACCACTGAGCTATCCCTCCCCCCAGTCCAGCGGGGGCTGCTGCTGCTCTCCCCTTAGTTCTGCCCAGCTCTGGTTTAGGCAACTCCAGCTCACACAGAGGATGGGTCCCCGGGTTCCTGACTCCCTCATTGGCTGGCCTGCCCTGTTAATCAAGCTGACTTCGAACATTGGCCTCTCCCCATTGACCCTGGGGACTGTCAGTCTCAAGATCCTGATTTCTCTTTAGCCTTTCCCCTTTCTTTGGTATTGGAGAGGGCCAACCAAAAAACCCACTAAGTTTCAGTAAGGGGCCCACACCCCCTTAGAGCTGGATATAATGATAAAGGAGTAAAGAAAAAGAAAAGAAAAAAAAAAAACAATTGCTGGAAGAAAACCAGTCACCTCACTCATTGCCAATCTGCAAAATTTATTCAGGCAAATCTCATTGTTAAGGTAAAGGGGAGTATTACCTGAGTGAGGAGTGCTGTCTCAGACTTTTGGTTTAGTAGCCTAATAGAGTACACTACCAATTCATTAATAAAATAATAATTAATACCTTGCATGGCTCTTCTCTGAAGCTAGGAAAGTATCATTATTCCCATTTTATAGTTAAGGAAAGTGAGAGGTGAAGTGACTGCCCACAGATATGTATCAAGTGATTGGTCAAACCATTAATAGAACCTCAAGTCTTCTTTCTCCTATCCCCAACTCTAATCTCTAGGGGTAAAATCCTGGTCCCATTGCAGTCAATGGCAAAATTTCTATTCCTTTGATGAGGCCAAGACTTCATCCTGATGTTTAAATTTTGCTTAGGTCGCAAGTGATACATAATTTGTAGTCCTGCATTTGCCCATATTGAACATTTAACCATATGAAACACATATGCCAGACCATTTGATACAACATACAATTTCTGCTCAAGAGGTGAAATGACTGGAATAGCAGTGGCATTTCTAATCAGGCCTGAGGGGAGACTTGCATATCACTTACCGACCTGGCTCATCACAGAGTGCATTCCTATTGATGATGATCAGGGCCGGCTCTAGGTTGTTTGCCACCCAAGCAAAAAAAATTTTGGCTGCCCCCCCATCCCAGCCCTGGGCTCCTCGCTGCACCCTCCTGCTGCCCCAGCCCTGGGCTCTCCCCCCCAACCCACACCCCCTGCCGCCCTAGCTCTGGGATCCCTCATTCCCCCCCACCATTGCCCCCCACACACACCTCCTGCCGCCCCAGTCCTGGGCTCTCCCCCCCACACCTGCACCCTCCTTCCGCCGCAGCCTTGGGTCACTGGTAACTCGCTCCCACGGCAGGTCATTCAGCAGGAATTTTAGATGTGCACAGAACACAGACAGGATTGGTTCCCATATGGTTACAGAACTG
>NW_020671541.1:0-6408 GCF_002925995.2 Terrapene triunguis | reverse complement strand
AGCTCCCAAACCTCTTTCACTTCAATTGCAATGCTGTCTGAATTGGGAAAGAAAAATCAATCAGGAATTGCACAATGTAGAGGTTTGGTTTTTAATAAATCTAAGCTTATTAAGAAAAATATCTAAGAATGAAACTGTTGGCAAAGGCAGAGTGGAACCATAAACTTTTTGTAAATGATTTAATTGTAGATAGTAATTAAGAGATCATCTATCCAGATTATTTTTTGTTTTAAAGTTCTCAACTCTTGCACATTGATAACCTGAACATAATTCTGCAATTTGTAAAGTACTATTTTCTTTCCATTTAGAGACAGAAAAATGTGTTTGTCAATCTTAATTTGGGAGTTTTCCTAAATATATTTTATCTCTTTGTTTTGGTTAGTTGGTAAGCTGTGCATGTGGGGGTGAGGTCCTCAGTCCTGCTCTGTCCTCTTTATGCCAGGTAAAAGGGCTGCCACTGTGTAAAGGAACCCCAAAACCCTGATTCTAGCTGGGGGAGACATCTATTGGCATAGACACTTCAAAAACAGCCATACATCTGCCCTCTGAAATCCCCCTCAAAAGCCTTGTCGAGGGCATGGGCTGGAGACCGGAGGAACTGGCTGTGGACAGAACCACACACTTTCATTGTGGAGATTCTAGGCTGTGCTGTGGCTCTTGGGGAGCCCCAGGAGTTGGCTATAATTTAGACAGGCCTTTAGGGCTATCTAAATTGCACTAGAGTGTCCTGTGGCACCTTTAAGACTAACAGAAGTATTGGAAAATAAGCTTTCGTGGGTGAATGCCCACTTCATCAGACGCAAGTAATGGAAATTTCCAGAGGCAGGTATAAATCAGTATGGAGATAATGAGGTTAGTTCAATCAGGGAGGGTGAGGTGCTCTGCTAGCAATTGAGGTGTGAACACCAAGGGAGGAGAAACTTGCCACAGGACCCTCTCTTGCTTTTTACAGATTCATACTAACATGGCTACCCCTCTGATACTAAATTACACTGGCTATCTCTCCAACCCCTCAAGCAGCCTAGCGTCCTTAAAGCTACCCTCCCCCTGGGCTGTGAGTTTAAAGCGACCTTCATTTCTCTCCCCCAGCTGAGAGCTCAGTGCTGTGCCTCTAAGAAGCCTTTCTAATACTGAGATGTCAATGGATATTCTTTTGTTTTCCTATGGACCTGTGAGTCAATAACCAATTTCGTAGATTCTGAAACTGACACTGAAAATCTGTCTAAAAATCTTGGTTTATTGGAATAGCATATGTAGAAAATACAGAAAAGGAAAAATGGTCAGTCAGATATCAAGTTAACAAGTAACATTTTCACTCATTTATTTGTATTTGATACAAACAGACAGGGCTGCATAAACAATATAAATACAGCTGTTCTCCTGAAGACCAAGTTTAAACGCTCTCATTAAATTTTTTGACTAAGTAGAAAGGAAAAATCCCAATTCTTTAGCCTCCAGTGTTCACATAACACATAACAAACCTCCTTAAACTAGTCTCCAATAAGACCTTTTTGCTGTAAGTCTAGTACAGTTCTGTTGAATTTAGTTTAATGCTCAGATCCCCCTGCCTAACAATCGATTCATAGTCTGGCAGCTCTTGCCTTTCACTTTCCAGCTTCCAAGATGATCTCCTGTGGGTTCCTTGACACTGTACAACAGATTTTCCCGTTGTGGAACTGGACATGACTGGGAATGAAGACTCTGAGGGCAGCACAATTTCTCCCAGAAGTAGATTCTTGACTGGAGAGCTAAGTGTTCTCCTTAAACAGTCTTTTCAGTCAAATACACGGTTAAACTCCAGGATCTATAACATTTTCACTGGAGTCCACAACTCCAACCCCCTTAGCAATTTCTTGCCATACCATCTAATTCTGAGTTAGGGGGACAACCGTGTTATGAAACTATGGCATAGGTCAGTGATGGACTTCACTGTGCATTCTTGCGATCATGAAATATCATGATGAATTGAAGATGAAGAATAAATGTATGGTAAATACTATTTTGAAGATTGTTGGTTTGTAAACCAACTGTTTACAATGCTTTACTAGGAGAAAGTAATACTGGTGAAGGCCAGAATGGTATTGCTGCTGGTCACAAAAAGATGTTCTGTTCCAGAAAGGTCTAATCCAATACTACCCAATTTGTAGTAGCAAAATTATGTTAGATGCAAATATGCGGGTTTTTTAACCAAATTTCTGACAAAATAGATGGATTTATGTTCACATTATCTACTCAACATGCATAATTTTCATATTAGCAGAAGCTAAGCCAATTCTAGAAGTAGTTTTCCTAAGCTTACTCAGCAGGTACTGTAAGTAGTCTCTTTATGGGCTGTTCCCTCATGGGATTTATGGATTTCCTAGCTTTTATAATTAATACTCATAAGCACTTTGAAAGAAGCATCATATATTCTATTTAATAAAGTCCTAAAATGAATGAATAAATTATCTGACATGAGATTTCAATCTGATTCAGTCTAACGAACCAAGAAGGTTTACAGCTCTTTGCTCCTTAATACAGTGATTCATTTCTCTAAGAGTTCACCATTAAGAACTGCTTTGTATTGAACCCCTATGTGGGAGATTGCAGACATATTTGTCATTTCAGAGTAGAGGAGATTATTAAAAAGCTTTACCATGATGTTCCGCAGTTAGCAGAACATTTGCCCATTCAAATTAATACAAAAACCTAGTTAGGTTATTGAAAATATGACATTCACAGTACCTGTGTTTGTAGAGGTAAAATGCAAACCCTGATAATATTAGAGCAAAGAATGGTACCAGGATGGCAGCTGCAACAGAACTGCTGTTTGTGCCATAATAGTGATTTGAATGATCTGCATCTGTGCTTAAAGGACCTGAAAATAAAGGAAAAAGAAGAGGTAAAATCTCTAATTTTCCACCATACGATATGTGAAAATTCATTTATTTTCTCCTGCAAGAAAGAATGAAGTGTATTATGCTGAGGTGAGTGGGGTAGAGGTGGGACTTGCATTTAAATTCGAAATAGATTTCAAAATATGTTACATTAAAGCATTTCTCATTAATAACTATCGATAGTGATTTGAAAGCAACCTTTATCAAGTCAAGTAATTTTTGAAAGATTTAAAAATATTCATCATATGATATTATTTTACAAGATACTGCAATAATACACTTACTAACTTTGTAAATACAAAAGATTATTATTTATATTGCAGAAGTGATCTAAGGCCACCATCAGGATTATCTTGGTGGTTATATATATAGAAACACACCAAAGACTTTACAATCTAATTTGAAAAAAATCATAATCAGTGAATATGGCAAACCCTAAAATGGAAGGAGGAAGGGAGAATACAGGCAATGGTAAGTTAGATATATGTACTACTCGATGGTTCACATAAAAAAATGGAAAGGACAATTATATAACATATAAATATGACAGAATCATCATCATTTTAGAGTCATTTTTACAGTGAAAAAGAAAAGTGATCATAACTGAGGCTGAAAAAGCACTTTCAGCTGCAAGCAATTTTTTGAACACCAACTCCAGCCCCCTAAACTTTACGAACAAACTTTTTCTTCCTGAAGTTCTGTATTTGCAGTAAGGATGTAGAGGGAAAGAGGGGAATCAGACAAGCTGCTTTGGTACGATGATATTTTTTATGAAATGTACTTTTGTTAGTGTTCTAACACTTTTTGTACTATCTATTTTATTTATTGCTACTATGTGTAATTTAGGGCTCAATTCAACTCCCAGTGAAGTAATGGAAAACCTCCCAGAAATCTATGGATCAGCTGGACTGGTGACGTGGCTCACCCCTTAGGTGAAAAATACTAGAATTATACATTTTTCAATATCTGAATCCTCCATCAAGTTCTGGCAGTTTATAAACTTCTCCAAAGATATGGTGAAGAGAAGACTATTTTCAAGATAAACTATTTACCATGGTTTGTGTTAATCTGAGGTATCTTTATTGAAGTCAAACTTCAACATAGTGCTGCTATGTGCAAGTAAAAATTACTGGTCTTCAATGCACCAGTATTTGCTCTATTTTGATTGCTGGGAGGAACGTTTGTGTATTTAAATGGATATATTATTAACATTTTGTACATGTATGCTGAGCCTTTAAAATGAAGTGTGTGTATGTGTATGTGTGTAATTATGACAATTATACAGCTATATAATGAGCTGTAAATGATCCTTTGGATCCACTTTGGTCTATGGTGCTCATCGTCATCAATATCTCTGAGAACATGTTAGCTAACTTGTTGATCTTATGATTCGATACATTGTCATCATTGTAAGTTAAAGCTAGAGTCTTATTTTGGGGGCTTTTGTTGATTTAAACTAGATTAAAATTATGTGATCATTAGCACATTTTTTACTGCTAGTCTAAAACAGAGAAATCTCTCTTGGAGTTGGGCATTGGCACTACATAGGGTAAATGTTCCAAGGAAGTCTTAATTACCTATCAAGACTATGTAGACATTGTAAAGCTCCTGCTGCACTCTGAGTAGAGCAAGTTTGCAAATTTTAGCCTAAGTTTTCAACTTACAATTGGTGTTTTTCAGCTTCATGATAATGCTCACAGCATAATTTTACTAAAAAATCTGACAAAGTAATGAGTGACACTAGTAAAACAGGAGCAAATTGTATGAGACCATAAACCAGTTTAAATTCTTTTTTAATTCCAATTTGACAATTAGCATGAAAAAGTTAATGGTTACAAATGAAATGTCATAGACAGATCTTCTAGCCGTGCAAAGGAGTGGTTTAACTGCTAATGAAGAACCTAGAGGAATCCTGGTGTGGTGCTGCAAGGAAGCCTCCTACCTCTCCTTACTGCCAGCACTAATGTGAAAAAGGAGGGGTGGGGGAAAGGGTGTGTGTACACCAGCAGTCCCCAGCTGCCAGAAAGACCTTTTAGAACTATGAGCAGTGAAAGTAAAATAAAGCAGCCTGGGGCTTTTTTATGTTTAAATGTTAACTATGGACGATCTATTATCTACTCTCAAATCAGTAATACAAACTGGTTTATGTGCTCTTGCAGTGGACTCCCAAACTATCAATGTCACAAATGCCATCTCTTGTTTTAGATGGCTCAGAAATACCATTTGTAATTAAGAAAGCTTAATTTTCACCCACATGTCATTTTAATCATGAGGAGAGATGCTGCCTATGTTTCAGACTGGGCTTTGGAAAAATGTAAACTGTCTTCTTTCCAGGAAAGAGGCTTTTCTATAATTCCCAATTTTATGGATTTGTATTCATGTAAGTCACTCAACATTATTTCAACATAGTCTATTCTATTTATCATGAATGACTTTAGAGTTGGTTGTGATTAAAACTATCCTGATGTGAAGTGTGTACTTCTTCCGACAGAGTTATCATCATGACAAATGAGAAAACCCATTGTGCTTCTCAATCTTCTGCAAATACTGATGATTGCTAGCAAGTCTTAAAACAGAAAATATCTACATAGCAATACAAAAAAAGAAAAAGAATCCATAGATAGGTTAAAAGATAATTCAAGAGTCTTTTCAATATTAAAGAAGCATACCTTATCATTCAGAAACTACCTTATTTCATAGACTAATTAATATACTCCAGTAATATGGGCAAGCTGTAAGATTATTACTATTTTATTAAACATTATATAGATGTTAACATCAATATTCAATTCATTTGGAAATATTATTTGGCTGATATGAAAGGGAGGTTACCTACAGTAAATGGAGTTATCCAAATATATTGCCTCTATAGAACCATACTTTAAAATTTGCAGCCTTGTCTCTCAATCTTAGAACCATTTTAAAGCAATTTTACTCTTGGGGTGTAAACTTATTCAATATTCCCATGGATTCATGGATACCAGCCATGAGATACACTTCTAACAGTTGTCCTCAGTTCCTCTCCTCCTAATCTGAACAAGCTACACTATCCTAAAGAAGGCTCACTGTGGCTGTGTGAGGCAATATTTTCAGGAAACTAGTAATTGGGAAGTTTTTCTCATGAAATTGCCATGATAGAAGGTTTTAAAGAAGCAATTCCAATGAGGAGTGATTCAGGGTAATCTTCTTGGAACAAAAATCCCCTATGGTTCCAGAGATAACAGTATTAAGTAAATGTGATAACTGGACTCTATGTGTCAGTCTGACAAGTCAGAGATAAAGATATGTTACGGAACCAAGCCATGGAGATGACTAATTATCTGGTAGAATAGGCTAAGCCCTTTTGGTGTTGATACTCCGGCCTACTTGTTGCAGGTGTGGATACAGTTTTAGCTCTTTTGATCATTTATTGACAGAGATTTCTTTCCCCTCTGGATTTTTCTCCAAAGGCACAAACAGCAGGATTACCACCAAGATACCATTTAAAGTGACACCATCATAGGGCCTAATCACATCAGCCATACCATCAGGG
>NW_020671540.1:0-8038 GCF_002925995.2 Terrapene triunguis | reverse complement strand
CATCTGGGTCTTCGGAAGCACTTCGGCAGTAGGTAGCTCAAGTGCTCTGCTTTAGTCTTTGGCGGCAATTCGGTGGCGGGTCCTTCACTCTGTCTCTTCCTCTTCGGCGGCACTTTGGCGGCAGCTCAATCGCTTTTTGCTTTTTTCTTTTTTTCTTCGCCACTTGGGGCAGCAAAAAAGCTGGCGCTGGCCCTGCTACCTTGTTGCAAGAGCAGGCAAACGGTCTGCTCTTGCTTCCTCCTGCTGCTGCTGCCATTTCCCAGGGCTGGGTGGAGTGATTGCGGAGACAGGGGTGAAAGAGTTCCTGTTCTTCTTTGCAGAAAGATAGCACATAGGTGGGGTATGCCTACACTGCAATAAAACACCTGCAGCTGTGGGCTCAGGCAGTTCGGGATTGCAGGGCTATAAAACTGCAACAGGGCGATAAAACTGTAAACATCTACTCTGCAATATTATAGCCCTGCAGCCCAAGAGTCAGATGACACGGGCCAGCCGCAGGTGTTTTATTTCGATGTAGACATAGCCATGGAGGCCCCAAACAGAGATGGATGCCCCATTGTCCTAGGCACTGTATGCACATGACAGTCCCTACGCCAAAGAGCTTACAGTATTGTGTTGCCAATTCCTGAGATTTTATCATGTCTCACAATATTTGGTGTTTTTCTCAAAGTTCAGCTCCTGGAGTCACCTGATTACTGGAGAATCTCAGCTTTTGTTGCCAAAAAAAGAAGTAAGTTTCTAGCCCTTATGTTGGTGGAACAAGTCTTGAAAATGTGACCTGAGTGCTTGCTAAAGGCTCAGAAACCAGCAGGCAAATAAAAAAAATGCAAAATGGATTTAAAAAAAAACAAAAAAAAAACATGTTTTCGGATTTTTAAGCAGATGTCCTGATTTTTTTACTGCTTGGGGTTTGCAATCTTGTGGTCCTGTCACTCCCCAAGCTATCAATAGAACCAGAGTGTGTGTGTCTGTCCCTGCTGCTCACCCTCTCTCCCAGCCTCACAGAGAGTTCCTAGCAGGTGAGCACATGCACCACACTGCCGCCTTGTCTTTCTCCTTGTTTTGCCAGGCTCATAAAAGGTCCGAGAAGGGGGTAGGGATGGGACCTGCACCCACTTCTGCTGCAGCTCAGGGCTACTTTTGCCTCACTGAGGGATCTGGAGAATAAATAGTTTGTCAGCGTTCCCTGCTGCCTCCCATTGTCACTAGCGTGTCTGGCTCTTTGGAGGGAGATGTGGGAAGTGGGAGCTAAAGGCTCCCTCTGTTTTGCCTGGCCCACTGGGGAGATAAGGAACATCCAGACCAATGGAGAGGGGATGGGATGTGGGAAGCTGCAGCGCTCACTCACCTACCTGGCCGTTAGTGCTTTCCTGGTCCTGGGGCTGTTTCCATTAGAGGGGTTCTAGCTGTGCTGCAGCCCCTTGGCTCACCTTCCATCTCTCTTAGCTCTATGGAAAGTAAAAAAAGCATGCAGGAAGATGCTCTCCCAACTGTTCCTTTGCTCCCCTCTCTATATCCATGCAAGAAAAAGGAGACTCCCCTTCAATTTGTATCCTCCCCTATTTTGCTCTGACACCTTTGCTTCTTTGTGTAGTTATAGGGGCTGCTCAGTACCTCAAACTCCTAGGGTGCCAACAGCATTCCAGGTGCATTGTGATGTGGAGGCAAGCATTGTAGGTGCCACGTAGGCGCTAGCCCTGGTGGGTCCCAATAACTACTCAGAAACATGGCTAACTGAAAAGGTATTGTATTAGGGCTGGCAGGAAAGAGAAAGTTTGCAGATTTCCTAGCTACAGAGGCTTCAACAGTTACAGTTCAAAGTGAGCCATAGTTTGGGTCTTTGGAGCATCCCAATCAAGAGTCAGGTCTCTTCAGGCCTAGTGGCTGGGGTGCCCTCTTCAGTCCTGTCTCTATTCCAAGCTAATAGGTTCTTTCAGAGTTCCAGGCCAGGCTCAGTTAGTGTCTCTCACTGGGGCCCCTCTGCACTGGCTCCTTGCCAAGCCACTCTCCTGTAAGTCCCACCCAGACCTGCACCTGGCTAGTCTGTATCATCTGATGTTCAAAGCCTGTTCCAAATGCAGTTCTGCATACAGTTCCTGGGGATTCTTCTTTGCATTCAGTTTTCCATGCTGCCAAGAGGTTGCTGCTTCAGCTTCTCTGCAGCTCTTGGCTTCCAAACAAAGCCCAGCCATTTCCTGATTCAGGACCTTTCCCTTTACCTAGCCATGAGGAAGGGGATGTGCAGTGGAGAGGGGGCTTGATGGGATTTGTAGTCACCTGCTTAGTGGATTTATCAATTTTTTTTTTATCCCCAGGTCCCTGAAGAGATATTAAGGAATAAGGAAGGCACTTGAAGGAGAGAGTGCATAACAGCTGCTAGAGCAGGAGCTAGTCATGTGATCATGCCTATGAATGAGATGAGGAAATGGAACCATCTATCCACAGAGCCCTGTCCAGTGCAAAAAGCAAAGAAACTGAAGAGAGAGGAAAAAATAATCATTGCCTAATCCCTCTCTAATTGTAAGTGGTCTGTGCAGTTACTTGTGAAACTTCTGCAATATCGCCAATCCCAAACATCCAAAATGAGTACTTAAGGTCCAAAAAAATCATGAAAAATAATACGTTTTGTGTTCTTTTTATTTGCCTTCTGATGTTTGTGGTTTAGGGTTTGTTTTCAAGGTTTTCTCTGCTATAAATTTACTTTAAAAATTAAAGCTGATCTCATGTAATAACAGGACTCTAGGAGTTGGGCCTTTCAGACAAGCACCAATTATCACAAAACTCACCATATAAAGGCAAGATGACTGGGTTTTGCCTTGCTTGAGGACTTAACCTGATAGTTAGCCACGTGCCGCCTAGACACAAATAAACAGAACAGAACTAAATAACTTCCCCAATCTATTAGATAAAAATAATCCTCCAAAAATATGCAATCCCAGGATTTACCAAACCTTTCAATGCTAGTACATTTCAAAAGGCCCCCAAAATATATACTTTCGAGACTGTAGTTCTATATATGTCCATTTAAGAGTCGGGACCTCAGTCTTACTAATGGACATACCCCTGCACATTCAGAAATATTTTAATGAATGTCCAGATAGGGACAGGGTTCATTCATTAATATATAACCATAGCAAAGGTAACGCACCAAAGAGTATACAGTGTAACATAGTAGGATTTGATTTTCTAAGATTTGTCTGTGTTCCCCCATATACAAGGCGTTAAATGAAAAATCCAGCACTTTTTTTACTGTTGTGCGTATTGCCTTGAGTTCAGGAAGGAAAGCATAATATTTATTAAATAAACAGTACCAGAATTAGGTCAGGGTTATGGCTGATAGGTAGCCCAAAGCTATGGTCAAAGTAAAGGTCAATTAGTGGAACAGAATTAGGGTTGGAAATAGTATGTGTGTGACAGAGTGCTGGAAGATGGAGCTTAAGCCAGCACTCTGATCACTATTAGCACTAATTACAACCCCTAGAGAATGTCTAATTGGTCAGGGGTGTACCTGATTATCAGGTCAGATTGGGGTTAGGAAAATAATGATCTGGTTTAAAAGGAGCACAGGAAGAAAGTGCAGGAGGAGGAGGAGGAGTGATGGGAGAGAAATTGAGTGTCAATGGGAGCTCTGAGTAGCGACACCTCAGCACCCTCTCCCCTGGGAGAAAAGGATAGAAAGCAGAAAAACAAGTGCAAGGGCATGGATCTACGGGTATGGATTGGTGGAGGGATTGAGCCACTGTAAATAAAGTACACACAGGTGTTTACAAGTAAAGTCTCAGAATGGTCTGTGTACACTGAAGAGGCAGGGGTACGGAAGGTGTCTCCTCTAAGAAGGTGGCACTGGGCTAGGGTTACAGTTTGTGACAGAAGGAAGAAAAACAATCAGGGTAGGCTCAGTAGTGGGCTAGGGGTATGGTTATGGTTGCGGATACTGAACTGCCTGAGCTAAGGGTAGCACTGGGGCAAGAGGCCCACAGCTGCAGTTAGAATTCAGATCATTAGGCAGCCCAGTGCTTGTGGTCAGTAGGTCACACCGTCAGGGTGTGACAATGCGGTTCTGGTGGAACCCAACTGAGAGTGCCAACTCAGGACAAATTGCTCAAATAGGGCAGTTACAGCCCAAGGCTGGGGTTTTTTCCACCTCTAAGGCAAACCAAACCAGCCAGACTAGGAGGACTTCGGCCTCACCCCACTGGCTAACCGCAAGTCTCACAAGCAATTTCCTTAGACACTCCAGTTTCCCAGTATTACCACCAGTGCCACTCGTTATGGGGACAAATGGTTATGAAAACCAATACCCCAGTAAAAGAAAAAGGTTCTCCTGATCCCAAAGGACCAAGCCCCAGACCCAGGTCAATATACAACTCAGATCTTACCCACAAATCACGCTGTTGCCAATCCTTTAGAGCCTAAAATCTAAAGGTTTATTCATAAAAGGAAAAAGATAGAGATGAGAGTTAGAATTGGTTAAATGGAATCAATTACATACAGTAATGGCAAAGTTCTTAGTTCAGGCTTGCAGCAGAGATAGAATAAACTGCAGGTTCAAATCAAGTCTCTGGAATACATCCCCCGCTGGGATGGGTCCTCAGTCCTTTGTTCAAAGCTTCAGCTTGTAGCAAAGTTCCTCCAGAGGTACGAAGCAGGATTGAAGACAAGATGGAGATGAGGCATCAGCCTTATATAGTCTTTTCCAGGTGTAAGAACACCTCTTTGTTCTTACTGTGGAAAATTACAGCAAAATGGAGTCTGGAGTCACATGGGCCAGTCCCTGCATACTTTGCTGAGTTACAAGGCGTATCTGCCTTCTCTCAATGGGTCCATTGTATAGCTGATGGTCCTTAATGGGCCATCAAGCAGGCTAGGCAGGGCTAACACCAATTTGTCTGGGATGTCACCCAGCAGCATAGCATAAATTTGAAATACAGACAGTATAGAGCCAATATTCATAACTTCAACTACAAAATTGATACACACATATAGACAGCATAATTATAACCAGTAAACCATAACCTTGTCTTAGACACCCCATTTGACCCCCTTTATACAAGATCTGGGTGCCACTACAGGAGCTTGGTTGCACCAATGATCTATATGGTCCCAGATTATATCAATAACGTCACACAGGGCTTCGGACCGGAGCGTGGAGCTGGAGCGCAGAGCAGCTCCAGAGCAGTGGAGCTGCAGGCTTTTGCCTGGAGCTGGAGTGGAGCCGGAGCACAGCTCCAAAGCCCTGCACACCGTGTTAGAGTTAAGGTTGTGGTGATAGGGAGCCTCATGTTAGCGTTGGGGTTGGAATTGGTAGGCCGCCCTTGTTTAGGGTTATGGTTAGAACTAGTAGAGGACCTAGGGCTAGAATTAGAGTTGAGGTCGGTACGAGGCCACAGACTAGGGTTAGGGTTTTGGCCGGCAGGGAGCCCCAGACTAGGGTAAAGGTTGCGGCTGGTATGCAGCCCTGGGCTAGTGTAAGTGTTGCGGACTTTCACTGTCCCCAGGTTAGGATTAGTGTTAGGGCTGGAACCCATAGTGGACTCTGAGCTAGGGTTAGGGCTACAGTTGTGGCTGGCAGGGGGCCCCAGATTCAGGTTAGGATTGCGGCTGGCAGAGGGGTTCCAGGCCATGATTAGGGTTACAACTTCTTGTAGAAGGGGCCCCAGTCTACAGTTATAGTTGCAGCTGTAGCCAGCAGGGATTTGGGGGCTAGGGTTAGGGTTTCTAGTGGCAGGGGCTCGGGGGTTAGGGTTAGGGTTGTGGCCAGCAGGGAGTCCGAGGTTCGGGTTAAGGTTGCGGCTGGCACTGGGCACCAGGCTAGGCTTAGGTTTTTGGCCAGCGGGTGGTCAGGGGCAAGGTTTAGTGTTGTGGCCTGCAGGGGCCTCTGTGATACAGTTAGGATTGCAGCTGGTAGAGGGTCCCAGGCTATGGTTAGGTGTGACATTCCCCTGGTGTTATCTGGACCGGTCACTCCAATCCTCGACTCCAGGAGCCAGCCTTATCCTGCTCTGCTATGAGAAGTAAGCTGCTCCCAGCTACGTGAGTGAGCACTTTTGGCCAGCCATTGCTTGGATAGTGCAACTGAATGACACTAGTCAATATCTCCGGTCCCAGACACAACCCTGGGAACCTCCGTCTTGCAGTGTCCAGTTATGCCCGCTGGACACTGGAAGCTTATATGAGTTTGTCAATTTAACAAAGAAATTGATATGTACCAGGCTTGTTATCCCAAAGGGTGTCTCTAATATGCTTCAAACCAAACACACTGCTTCAAGTAGAATAAACAAACAAATGTATTACCTACAAACGATAAATTTTAAATGATTATAAGTCAAAGCACAAGTCAGATTTGATCAAATGAAATAAAAGCAAAACGCATTCTAAGCTGATCTTAACACTTTCAGTGCCCTTACAAACTTAGATGTTTCTCACCACAGTCTGGCTGGTTGCTCTTCAGTCAGGCTCTCCTCTTTGATCGGCGCTTCAGTCACTTGGTGGTGGTGTCTTTAGATGGAGGTGGAAGAGAGAGAGAGCATGGCAAACGGCTCTCCCTTTTATCATGTTCTTTCTTCCCTCTTGACTTTGTCCCCCTCCCTCCCTTCAGAGTCAGGTGAGCATTACCTCATCGTAGTCCCAAACTGATCAAGGGAAGTGGGGGACTCACTTGAGAGTCCAACAGATCCTTTGTTGCTGCCTCGACCAGTGTCCTTTGTTCCTGTGAGGCTGGGCTGGGTTTGTCCCATACATGCCCTGATGAGGTGTGAATTGCCCCTCTGCTCCTGGGGAGTTTTGCCTGGGCTTGTTTTAAGCCATGAGGACACATTTTCAGCCTCATAACTATATACATGAAATTACAACCTATAACAACAATGTTCAGTGCATCATGAGCCTTCTGAAGACACCCGACATGACAAACTTTGCATTGGATACCACGCAATCAGATTATAAGGATGAACAAGAGGGTCCAGGATGTTCAAGTAGGGTTGCGGTTGGGAAGGCCCCCAAGTCTCGACTTAGGGTTTCAGCAGACAGGAGCCCAGGGTTAGAGTTATGGTTTCAACCAGCAGGTGGGGTTTAGCTAGGGCTAGAGTTTTGGCCGATGGGGGGGTCCCAGGCTAGGGTTAGGGTTGTGGCTACAGCCAGAAGGGGGCACCAACTAGAGCTAGGGTTTCAGCCAGGATGGGGCCCCAGGCTAGAGTTAGTTTTGCAGCTCCTGGTCAGGCTTAGGGTTGCTGTTGGCAGGGCACCCCAGACTAGGCTTAAAATTGGGGCCAGTGGGATGCCCCACACTAGGTTTAAAGTGCAGCCAACAGGGGGCTTTAGGTTAGGGTTTCAGGTGGCAGAGGGCCCTGGGGAAGGGTTAGTGTTTCACCCAGCAGGGGTCACGATCTATGGTTAGGGTTTCGTCTGGCAAGGATCTGGGGCTAGGGTTAGGGTAGCTTCCATCGGGCAAGGGTTAGGGTAGGTTCCATCAGCGGGCTCCAGGCTAGGGTTAAGGTTACGGCTGACATTGGCCCCTGGGTTAGGGTTCCGGTTGGCAGGGGGCCCTGGCTACGGTAAGGATTGGCCCTCGCCAGGGCCCCCATGCTAGGGTTAGGGTTTCAGCAGGCAGGATCCCTAGGGTTGGGGTTGCATTGGCAGGGGGTCCCAGTCTAGTTTTAGGGTTGTGGCTGAGCCAGCAGGTGACCCTGGGCTAGGGCTAAGATTTCTAGTGGCAGGGGTTCAGGGGCTAGGATTAGGGTTTCAGCAGGCAGGGTTCCTAGGGTTAGGGTTGCACAGGCTAGGGTTAGGGTTCTGGCTGCAGCCAATATGGGGCCCTTAGATTGGGTTAGGGTTTTGGCCAGCAGGGAGTCCCAGGCTAGGGTTAGGATGGGGCCAGTGGGCTAGGTTTAGGTTTGAGGCCAGTCAGCGACACCAAGCTAGGGTTTGGATTGGAGACCAGGTTCACAAGCCTCTGAAAAGCTTAATTTACACATACCCAGTAGAGGGTTGTTGGAGTTTGGCAGCTAGATTCTCCAACTTTTTGTGATACAATTGAAAAATA